>NW_010247087.1:5913-7846 GCF_000690775.1 Eurypyga helias | reverse complement strand
ACCACCCAAAAGCAGCTATTGGGGAGCTGGTTCTCCCTGGAAATTCAGGGGAGGGGGCGGGAAATGATGGTCGATGGCAAAATAAGACCCCCACCGCCCATCCCAAAGCCACAGTCCCCAAATTCACCCGCAGCCCCTGGCCTGGACGCAGCACCCCTGGCATGGCCACTGTGACCGGGAGGGATGGCATGGGGAGTGGGGGACACAGTGCCGGTGGGGGCCCTATTTCTTTGGGGAACTGGCAAATAATGGCACTTTCTGGGTTTTTTTGGCTCCCTGCTATCACCAGCAGCTCCGGGTGGGAAGCAGCCGGCTCCTGCCCAAGGGCACCGCTGGGGGGTTTTTTTCTGTCACCACTCCGAGCTCGTGGGGTGTGGGGACACACGGGACCGGTGACACCTCGATGTACAAGGGACAACAGGGACCCTCGAGGTCACCGTCACCGTTTCCAGTCACATGGCAGCTGCCAGAGCGAGGCCCTTCGGAGCCCCGGGTCTCCCTAAAACCGAGTCTCCCTAAAACCTGCCCCGTGCTGTGCGGCATCGGGGACCCTCGGGGACCCTCGGGGAGCGGGATATGACACCGAACCCTGATGGAAGGGGACAACCCGCGGCATCCCTGCTGCCGGCCCCAGGGATGCTAGAATCCCACTCCCCACTGGTTTGCATCCCGATCCCACAAGCCAGCGTTTCCCTTCAGCTCCAGGTTTCCCTGCCACAGCACCCAAATCAGCTCCCTGGACCCCCGAGGCCAGAGTGGGAGTTTCCTTGCTGGGGACACTGGGATGATGTAAAATATCTGCTGGGACCCGGAATTTTCATTGTCTCGGCCATGGCTTCAGCCACTTTCCTTGTATAAAACAAGGTTTTCCCGATGTCTCCTGCCACGCAGGTAACATTTCCCCGGGAATGTCAAGTCCTGGGAGAAGCTTTACTGGCCCAGGACAACTTTTCCCCACTCTTTGTAGCGGTGGGGAATGGAAAATACGGTCGGATGCAGCAGCGTCACCCCCCTCGGGAGGGGTGAGGGGCCAGGAGCATCCCATGGGATCCAGAGGATCCATCCCCTCCGTGTTCCCCCATGCTGGGGCTGTGGGGGGGCAATGCCGTGTTCCGCACCGGAGCACCCCGAGCATCTCCAGGATTGGGAGAGCTTTGCCCGTTTCAGGTACTTGCTGCCGGAGCTCCCTTCGGGGAAGCGCTGCACCCATCCAGCCCATCCGCGCTCCCTATGTCCCGTGGACATCCAGAAGGTCCCCCCAGGACCCAACTCCCCAAGAGGAGCGGCAGCAGGTCCGCTCCAAGATCCATCCAGGCTCGGAGCTGCCCCGGGAGTGGGTAAAGCAACGCCTGGGGCGGGCGGGCAACCGCAGGGCTAAAGCCGAGGCCTCTCATCCCTCCACAGCTTCGGAACAGCCCGATCCGGACGTGGGATCCCGGCATTTAGGAGCTTCCATCATTTTGTAACTTCAGGGCACTTATCCAGCTGATTCGGAACCGGTTACGCACCCGCCGCCTCTCACTGCCCGGATGCCACCGGCCTCAAACCAACGCGTGGAAACCGTCCCCTTCCCTCGGGACCGGGCCGAACACACACGGAGCAGATGGAGCGTTCTGGAAAAGGGGCTGTTCTTCTGGATCGCTGCTACCAAAGGAGCCACGTGGAGACGGGAAGCAGCAAATCCTCCACCCGAGCCGTGAGCTGCCGGACCCGGAGGAACCCTCTTGGAGTGCTGAGCTGCCAGACCTCCCTCTTTCCCAATCGGAGAGACCCGGCGGGGTGAGGCGGCTTCAGCGGGATCCGTAACGCGCAATTAAGGGGCAGAAAAGCCTCATGGGCTCCATCCTGACCTTGTTTTTACCATTTAGCGGGAGAAACGGCTCTGAAAACAGAAAGTGTTTTTTTCTCGGGCGTGTTTCTGCCGCCGCGGCTC
>NW_010247087.1:414-5880 GCF_000690775.1 Eurypyga helias | reverse complement strand
TTCACCTTTATGGGCTGGAACCAGGAAGCTTTAGGCGGTGCTTAACGTGTTGGAAATTCTCCTTAAAGAAAACCGACCGTGCTAGAAATCCGCTGGGTTTTTTTTACCTCCGACGGTTTGGGCAGCCGCTTCCATTTCCCAACGCACGGTCATTGTTTCTCAAGGCAAACGTGTCGATTCTCGGCTTCAGCCATGGAAAACGGACACCCCTTGCTACAAGAGTATTAACATAAATTTTCCCAGAGCGGAAATCTCGTGATTCCCGTGCGTGTTCCTGTGAAAATCGGGCAAGGAATGGCGAATTTCTACACCACTTCCCCTCATTTCCCACCTCGACTTCCCACATCGCCCAGAATTTTACCCCACTTGGGTCACGGTGGTTCTGTTCTCCCTAAGCCTGAGCCTTGAGCCGGAATAATCTTTCCGATGTGTCTTGGCACCGGGAGAGATGCCCTGTCCGGGAACAGCGGAGCTGCAGGATGGCTCCACACCACTCCCGGCGTCTCGGGTCCGGGGCACTTTGCTCCGCAGCGGATTGCTCCGGGGATAGAGAGGGAAGAGGAGCACCCCGAGTAGCTGCCGTGCGTCGGCGTTCCGCATCCCGTAGTGCTGGGGTGTTTTACCTCTGGCTGTTACTTTTCCATGGAAACACAATGTTAAGCCGAGGCTCTGCCGAGGCAAAATTCCCACCGGCATCGGTGGAGGGTCACAGGAGAGACAAAGCCCACAAAACTTACCCTTTTTTTTAAGCATTAACGTCTTGGTGCGTTTTATTTCCGAGCTGGTGCAGTGAGACGCCGTCAGAGGTTCACTTTCTCGCCGTGTGTGCTCCGAGTTCCGGGCTGGAGAGCCGGGATATTGGGAGAAATCCACCTGCTTGCAGGAGAGAGAAAACCAGCACCGAGGTTTTCACCAAATCACAGGTAACGGCCTCTCCTCCCCCTTTCGCTGCTCAGGACAAGGGTCATTTCCATACGGTCCGACTCTGGATTTCCCCAGCGCCTCGGAACTACTCTTCAGTCACAACCAATTCCCAACCTCATCAATATTTTGGCTTAATTTTGTTGGGATTTGGCTAGCGTGTCGAGCGAGCTCAGCACAACGCGTTGGCACTCCGGATAGTCACGTTTCCTGCCTGCCTTTCCGTTTCCAACTCCATCTAATCTCTCTTCCCATTTAAACCAGGTGATTATCCGTATCTCCATGCACACAGGATCTCAGATCAAGGTGGTGGGATGCGCCCCAACTCCATGTGGGGTGCAGGAAGGAGGCAGAGCTTCCCACACCAGGTCTTTCATCCAGGATTTACTTCCAGCAGCTCCTGAATGAACTGCTGTGGGTTCAGCCCTGCTATTCCAGCTCCTCAACCCTCTCACAGTTTTGGTAGGATGGTGTTTTACTGGATTTGCTCCACGAGGAATCACCTGGCTCCAAAGAATCCTTGTCCAGGAGCACGCAGCAGCCTTGCGAGCGTGAGGGCGTTACGCCCCGTGGCAGGAGGAGAAGAGAAAAGCCATCCCCGGGGCAATTATGAGGAGAAAATAATGAGAAGCTGGTGACAGAGTTTCCTGGATGTCACTCCCACATTTGGGATGGGCAGGGATCCCTTGGGGCTAAGCGTGTTCCCCCTGTCCCCCCCGGAACTTTTCCACGTCCACAGCCCCCACGGGGAGCCGAGTCTGTCGCCTTCACTCCCGCGCTCACAGCAGGGCGGGCGCTGGAGCCGGGGTAACGCGATGTTTCCACTTTTTTGCGCCCCACTGGAAGAAGCCAAAAGGCTGAACGTCCCCAGGCTGCGGAGAGAAGGTCGTGACCCACAGCCGCAGCCTCCGTGGGACCCGCTGGCCTTGTCCCCGCGGCCGAACCTGCGGCTTTTCATAGGATTGGTGAATCACGGAATGGTTTGGGTGGGAAGGGACCTCAAAGCCCACCCAGTGCCACCCCCTGCCATGGGCAGGGACACCTTCCATAGCCCAGGGTGCTCCAAGCCTCATCCAGCCTGGCCTTGGACACTTCCAGGGATGGGGCATCCGCAGCTTCTCTGGGAACCTCTCCCAGTGCTCCCCACCCGAAGCACTTTTAATGTTGCCTCTACCTGGTACATTCCGAAAATCCCCTCGATCTTCTCCAGACTCTCCAAAATTAATCAGTAAGCAGATACTTTTCCACTGCTTCTGGGTGTTCTTCCCACGCAGCCGTGCCGTCACGCTGTCCTACGGCTGTAACTGCCGAACCCACCTCATCTGGGTCACGCTTTTGCATCCGCTCACCTTAACCCACGCGCTTGGAAGCTCTGCTTCCAGCCTGCAGCTCCTGTTCGGATCGTGACACCCTTTTCACACCCGGAAAGCTCCCGGCCTTCTGCTGCGTTAATCCCAGTGTTCTCCGGCACGCGCCGTTTGGTGCGGCACCGGATTTCCGGAATCCTGCTTTCGGTGCCGTCAGCGCCGCTCTGTGCAACTCCTCCGCCCAGATAGGAGTCATCTAGCCCCTCATTAACACTGGCTCCTAATCAGCGATGATTGGGCTGGCACCAGGCGCCTTTTGTGCTTGGACTGGATTCGGTTTAGGAAAAGCGTCTCATCCCGATGCTTCCTCTGCAATCGACACGTGACAATGCACCACCCGCTCTGGATGTGAGAGAGATTTTTTGGGGATGACCAAGGGGAAAAACACCTCCCAGGAAAGGTTTTGGCACACGGATCTCTCGCAGACGTCGTGAGTTGGTGAGTGATCCGTAAGCCTGGGTCTTCCCGTGAAGCTTTTCTCCTGCTCCGTACGCTCGTGAGGCCTCTCCCGCGCGTGGGCTCTCCGATGGCGGGTCAGGCCGCGCGGCGACCGAAGCTTCTGCCGCAGTCAGTGCCTATGTACAACGATCCCGTGCTCTTTTTTGGTGTGAATTTGCTGGTGTTTTACAAATCCCATTTTCAATTTTCCCAAGCTGTTGCTGAATGACCCTCCGATGTCACCCCTCGTCCCAAACTGGGGTCTCAGGATCGTCCTGGGAACGATCCAGGCATTCTGACCTCTCGGCGCAACTGCGGCTCAGATCCGAGCACGGCACCACGGCAGCCTGGAGCAGAAAGATTCCCAACGTGCCCTGTATGGGATGTGATCCCCAAGGGACAATTCCTGACTCACAGTGGCTACGTCCGCACACGGAGAACAAGCTGTGGGTGAAACAGTTCCCCTCCCCCTCCCCCAACCCCAAACAGTTGCAGCGCGTCACCAGTTTGATTCTGGATGTGTAACCAGTTTGATTCTGGACCTGTCACCAGTTTGATTCTGAACCTGTCACCAGTTTGATTCTGGACCTGTAACCAGTTTGATTCTGGATGTGGCACCAGTTTGATTTTGGACCTGTAACCAGTTTGATTTTGGACCTGTCACCAGTTTGATTCTGGATGTGGCACCAGTTTGATTTTGGACCTGTAACCAGTTTGATTTTGGACCTGTCACCAGTTTGATTCTGGATGTGGCACCAGTTTGATTTTGGACCTGTAACCAGTTTGATTTTGGACCTGTCACCAGTTTGATTCTGGATGTGGCACCAGTTTGATTTTGGACCTGTAACCAGTTTGATTTTGGACCTGTCACCAGTTTGATTCTGGATGTGGCACCAGTTTGATTTTGGACCTGTAACCAGTTTGATTTTGGACATGTAACCAGTTCGATTCTGGTCCTGTCACCAGTTTGATTTTAGACCTGTCACCAGTTTGATTTTGGACGTGTAACCAGTTTGATTCTAGACCTGTCACCAGTTTGATTCTGGAAGCGTCACCAGTTTGATTTTGGACATGTCGCCAGTTCAATTCTGGACGTGTTACCAGTTTGATTTGGACCTGTCACCAGTTTGATTCTGGACCTGTCACCAGTTTGATTTTGGACATGTCGCCAGTTCAATTCTGGACGTGTTACCAGTTTGATTTTGGACCTGTCACCAGTTTGATTCTGGACCTGTCACCAGTTTGATTTTGGACATGTCGCCAGTTCAATTCTGGACGTGTTACCAGTTTGATTTTGGACCTGTCACCAGTTTGATTCTGGACTGTCACCAGTTTGATTTTGGACATGTCGCCAGTTCAATTCTGGACGTGTTACCAGTTTGATTTTGGACCTGTCACCAGTTTGATTCTGGACGTGTCACCAGTTCAGTTCTGGTCCTATAACTGGTTTGATTTTGGACCTGTAACCAGTTCGATTCTGGACCTGTCACCAGTTTGATTTTGGACTGTCACCAGTTCAATTCTGGTCCTGTAACCAGTTTGATTCTGGACTCATAACCAATTTGGTTCTGGACCTGCAACCAGTTTGATTTTGGACCTGTAACCAGTTTGATTTTGGACCTGTCACCAGTTCGATTCTGGATGTCCCAGCCCACCAGGCACCTGCACTGCGACTCGCAGGCATCTCCCCTCCCCCCGAATCCCACTGACCCCTGCGCTGCAGTGCTTCTTGGGGCTGGGTATCGCCGCTGGGAATGGGAGAGTCTGCGCAGGGCGCAGAACACGGAAAGCTTTGCTGGTTTTCCCCTCGTTACAGCTATTTCCCAACCCACTTTAATTGTGAGAGGTAGCGGGAGGATCGACTGCACCAAGACCGGTCCCAAAGAGCTTCTTGTCAGCCCCTCCGCTTTACAAACGCCCTTTTTTTTTGTAGCCTGACTAATTTTTATTAATTTACATGACAAATGCAGCCCCTGGCTGCCTTGAACGCCAACATTTTTCCAGTTGTCCCCTAAACGGTGGGAAAAGACTCTGCGATGCTGTTTTCTGGCAGACACCTCCAGAACCTGCTGCCTAAAAGCTCCGAGGAGCGGCCCGACGAGAAGGTGACGGCAAGTGCAGCTGCTCTGGGAGCTGGGAGGGCGCCGGGAAGCACGCGAGCGACGTTTGCCTTCCAAGCTCTTTTAAAGTGTTCCAGAAATGATATCCAGGCGGATGAAAAGTTAAATGTTCAGAGGTGGAAGGTCTGGGGTCGACTCCAGCTGTAAAACCTAGTTCTGTCTGGGGCGGCAGGTTACAATTCGGTCCTAACGGGAACTTGTTAACCCCAGCTGATCCCGCCCCGTCAGCACACGGAGTGTCTGTAACAGGTCAGAGCTGGCCCAATGCAGAGGCAACTGTTGGCAGATGGTTTGGGTGGGAGAGACCACAGAGCCCACCCAGCACCACCCCCTGCCATGGGCAGGGACACCTTCCATAGCCCAGGTTGCTCCAAGCCTCATCCAGCCTGGCCTTGGGCACTCCCAGGGATGGGGCATCCACAGCTTCTCTGGGCCACCTGTCCCAGTGCTCCCAACCCTCTGCGGGAAGAATTCCTTCCTAATGTCCCATCTCCATCTCCCTCTTTCAGCTTGAACCCGTTACCCCTTCTCCTGTCAAGGACAAAGAGTTTCTGCCGTCAGTGGGAGGAGAGCTGAATGCACAGGAAGGTTTTGTGCGCTGAGTAACGTTCTGCAGTATA
>NW_010247087.1:0-361 GCF_000690775.1 Eurypyga helias | reverse complement strand
GCTCAGGAGAGCAGAGAGGAGAATCACCACCCTCGGCCTGCTGGCTGTGGATAATTAACTCCCTTAATTAACTTTGTAATTGGCTTGTCCACCAGGAATCCTCCCAGGCTCCACAGTGAAGCCCATCGTTATTCCAAAGGTGGGGACAAGGGGGTGACAGCTGAGCCCATCGGGTTCAAGGTGGGGTCTGAGCGCGGGGCTCCCCCTCATACCGGCCGTGTGCCCGAGGAGACGGGTCTCGGGGTGCCGGGGCGCTCTGCCAACCTGGAGCTCTGCTCCGGGCCCCGCTCCCTGCCCGTGCCCGGCGGGGCGGGAGGAGGTCGTTACTCCCCCGGGCTGACAGCCCAGCTCCGTTAAGCCG
>NW_010247086.1:1952-18780 GCF_000690775.1 Eurypyga helias | reverse complement strand
GCGTGCTGGCGCGAGGGCTGGGGGCAGGCGGCCGTCGCTTGGGATCGTGCTGAGGGGTTCCTGCTGCCTCTGGGTTTCTCTGCTGCGGGCGCTTACCTCCTTTACTCACTGTCCTCCTCCTCCTCTGAGCTTGGATGGGTTCAACCTGTGGAGTTGATGCGTCTCCCTCTGTGCACCAGTTCTCTCCTGCTTTGTACCAAAACAACCTTCTAAATCTTGCTGTCGATGTGTGAGGGGTTACCTTGTTCTGGGAAATGTCTAAGGAGGTGGTTGTGAGAAGGAAAAGAGGATTTACTTCTTGTTTGTGCACTTTCAGCAGCTCAGGTGTTCCAGACTCTGCGTGTGTGACGTTCCCAGTCAGTTAAAATCCCTTCTGTTTAAGGTTGTGCTTGTCCAGAAGTGGGACAAAGTGACCTGGTCTGGTCTCTTGTCCTGTGAGCAATGGGAGAAAGGAGCGGGTTGGCAATTCCCTAGGAAGGCCTATCGTTCTCTCCAAACTTCCATTTCAGGTCTTTTCTTTGGCAATCCCAAGTTGTCGTCAGGCCTTTGCTATGCATATTGGAAATCCGAGACAACAATTTTTTTATATTCCTGTAGATTATATAAAACTCCCGAGTGTCAATCTCTTTGCTGCAGATACAAGGTGCGTGCACAAGATTTTGGAATGTGTTTTGTGATGTAAGCGTGTACCGGTGTTTGCGTCAGGGGAAGTAAAAAGCCCTCTCCAATCAGAGCACTAAGCTGAAAATGCTGTTCCTGATTTGCGGCAGAGGGCGAGCGACAGGGTGGACTGCACATGAAAATGCTAGCCTTTTCAGGTAATGAGACGCGCTCAGAGACAGTGAGGAGGACGGTGGGAAAAGGAATTGTACAGAGCACAGATAGCTTCTGCCTTGCTTAGTTCTTGACCCTCCTTGACAGGGTATTTCGTCTCATTTAACACCAGTGGAAACAGTTGCTGCTTAACAAGATTATTACAGTTACCTAGTTTCCTGCTCCTGTCTCTTCCTCTGCAACTGATTTGGTTCTCTTAATCCTGTAAAAAGGCAAATTAGAAGGTCTGGGAAGCAGCCTGGCATCCCCTCGTCTGTGAAGATTCTCCCAACTGACTGGTGTTGCGGGGTTCCTTCTTGATTAATAAATGTTTACGAAAGAAACATGGAGGCAGAATGCCTTTATTTTGGCATTGCACTAATATATATCAGAAGTAGGTTGGAGTGAAATTAAATGATTTTGGATATTTCCCCCCCAAATTAAACAGCCATATTTCTCTTTAGGCATGTGCAACTGAAATGCTGCCAACAGTCTGCTCAAACTTTCCTCTTTCTGGACAGAGGCAGATATATGATTTTGGTTTAATTATTTTATTTTCTAGTCTTAAGGAAAAGAACGTTTTGGTTTTTTTTAAGGCTCACCTTCTGACATGATCAGCGGGTTTTCTTGTTTGGGAGATTTATATCTCAGCTGGAAGAATATACTGCTTCTCTGTCATTCTGCTGCCTATTTTAGTTATTTCTCTTGCTGTGTTCTTTCTGACTTGTCATCTGCTATTCAGTCTCATTGAATGTGTGCTTTTTGTTCTACTTGGTCAGATTTCTTCACCTATTTTTGTCCTAGGCCAGCTATTTCATTGCTGATCTTGAAAGTCGGTTATGCTGAGCGTTGTGGCTGAACTGCAGGAAACTGGTGTAAGGCGGTTGTTACAAGTTTGTACAATCAATTCTTTTTGTTTTGCTTGGTCACCTGGAGTATGACAGAAACCTCTCTAAGTCAAAAAGTGAAATCATTTGTCAGATAACCACAGCTGACGCAGTAGACCAGGATTTTGGTTGTATTTTTCTTTTGTTCATTTTAATAAGGTGACGCTTAGTCTCTTGTTAAGTCAGGGATTTTAGTCCGTTCCTTGTTCCAAGGACCTTTGTTATCCCCAGTGCTGTTTTCCCACTACTGTATTTGTAATCCATAGCCCTTCCTTTCTTCTCTGTGCCTGGAATTAATTCTTCTTCCTGTGGTTTACAGTTGGTTGTTTTTGCAGGAATTTTCACTCTGAAAACGCAGTTTTCCTTATCTCAGGTGGTTGAATATCTCCACATTGACCGTATATCGCGTTCTTTGCGAATTGCTTTCCTAGCAGTGCTCTGTCCTGGTGACAGCCTTTATTTTGAACTCCAGTTCTTTTCACTGTTGGGTTTCATTGTTTTCTCTCTTCCGTAACTGAAGCTTCCTATCCACGCACCCCCTTTTCCTCCTGCCACCCAGGCACACCTGGCTTCAGCAATGTGCAGGTGGGGTGGAGGGGTGTTGCTTTTCATTTTTCCCTTGTAGAGTGCAAGGACGAGAAGGAGGACACGTTGCGGAACACTGAGCACTTTGTGGTAGATGCTGATGCTGCGGGTGGGCATGGATCAGGGAGCAGCGTGCCACCTGCGTTCCAAAGCCCAGCTGTAAAGGAAGATGTTGAGGATACCTTGCTAACAGAAGACAGCATCAACCCTGTGATGAAGGTGGAGGAAGATGGAAGATACTGCAGCCTGCAGGCAACTGGGTCAACTTCCCAGGACTCAGTGGCCCCTGATGGTCAGCTCGACCTTGTCTCAGTGTGTGGGCAGCTGCCAAATTTCCTCAGTGACGTGGAAGTCGTGCCTCCATCTTCTGTGGATGAATTTGCACAGCAGCCCACAGGTCAGTCAGGGTCACCTGAACAGTGTGAGAGCTATTGCTCTGGTGGGACTGAAAAGGAGGCAAAAAAGAAAAAAAGCAAGGACAGAAGTGGAATGGGTGCTGAGAAAGCATCCAGTGGCATCCTTGAAGACCTCTGGAGGCAGGATGTGTGCGGCCCAGCTACTCGACGATCATCCAAATGCGCTTCAGCCAACGCTGCAGCTCCGCAGTCCTACAGGGTGGAATCCCGACGTAGCCAGGATGGGACCAAGGGAAGAAAAGAGTTACTTGAGAATCTGGAAATTCTACCACCAGTCAGGAAGAAGTCACGCACCTTCTACAGTGCAGGTAGATACCGGGGAGCTCGCTGGCAGGCAGTGACACTTGCAGTGCTAATGGTGCCGCTGGTTTGCTCACCATGCTGAAGGCACAGCACAGAGGTGCTGAACTGCTCTGCCTGGCAGTGCATTCTACACTGCTGGATGTGTGAAAACTTCTTCAAATGCAGGTTGCTGAGTGCCTTATGTTTGAAGCATTGCTATCAATGCTCTTTGTTTTACTGCAGAAGAAGATTTTTGTTTATTTTGTGGTGTACTTTAAAAAAAAATAGCTTTTGTGTTGTTCATGTATTTCTGAGTGTAGTAAAAAAATGGTCTGTTTTGGTTTTCCCTTGTCTTGTTTCTTTGGGTTTTTATGTTTGTTTGCTTTCTTATCACATACTCGTCATCTCTCCCTCTTTGAACAACGCATCATTTCTAGAGCAGCTGGAGGAGCTGGAGAAGATGTTCCAGGAAGACCACTACCCCGACAACGAGAAGCGGAGGGAGATCGCGGCTGTGGTTGGTGTAACACCACAGCGTATCATGGTAACACCTGTGTGGGTAACAGTGCTGACTGTGGGTTCTGTGCAGAAAAGTGACAAAGAGGGTCTGGGGGCGGGAGGGAGGAGGAGCTTGAGTAGGAAGGAAAGAGGAACAGGGTAGAGACTGCATCGGGCACTAGCGACAAGAGAAGATTGCTCACAGGGATGGACACTGGACAACCAACTATTCCACCCTAAATGGCAGTGGAGTCTGTGGTTGCATATTCCATATCTTTCCATTTCCTAAGATGAGACGCATAATGGGTAGGTAAAAGAGGATAAGGAGATTGGTCTTAATCTCTTTTATCTGGAAGATCGTGGGCAAGAAAGGAAACCGGTGTTTCAGTATCTTTCTGCTGTTATTCTTCTCTTTCTGTTTGCAATGAATCTTGCAGATTCTCTGGAAGAAAGGTTCCTTCAGGTTACTTTCCCTGGAAGAAAAGTTTCTGGCCTTACCTGGTGATGTGTGGAGGCAGTCATTGGTGATTTGTTGCCTGTGTCCCCATGTGTAGATGGCTTCCTCTCTGAATGCATCCCTTCTTTCCATTTATCAGGTCTGGTTTCAGAATCGCAGGGCAAAGTGGCGGAAATCGGAGAAGTTGAGTGTGAAAGGCAACAAAAAATGCCCAACATCATCAGCTTTCTCAGTCTCTTTTGGGTCAGATGTTTACGGGTGAGGGACCTACTCTTGTTTTCTCATTTCTCCACAGTCAATACCTAATGAATTAAATATTTTTCCATTGCCATTTCCCCTTTACATTTAAGCTATGGGATGCTGACCGTTGTGTTGGACCTTGGTAGCCTGCCCTCTGTATTCCCCAGCCTGACAGATTTCTGGAGAAATTGCAGTGGACCCTCTTAAAAAGCACTTTTGATTAACTTGTAGCACTGTTGTGAAGTAAAACCAATGAAATCACTCTGGCTGAAGGCGTGTAGAGAGTAAGGGGTGAGGTAGAAAGGTTTGTGGATTCACCCCTTCATTTTTGGTTTCTGTGAATGCATTGGCTAGGCTTTTTTTGTGCACTAGGGAATTCTTTTATCTCATTCCTTCTCCCACCATCGCTTTCCATTTCCATGGATTTTCACTTGGCGATGGAAACGCTGCTTGCCTAAATGAGTTTTACAAAGCTGTGGGCTTCTTTGAAGAAATACAAGCTAGAACCTTTCATAGGTGAGCGGGGTCGTTTACTGGGGGTTGAGGAAGGGAGTATGTGAGATGGATGGTCTTTCAGGGGGGAGTGAGTGAGGGAAGAAATTAACCTCCACAGGGAAGTATTTATGGTGATCTGGAGTGAGAGCCTTCCTGTGAAAGAAAGAGAAGGAAACCAGAAAAATTAGATGAAAGATGAGAGAACGCCTGACTGATTTCATTGCACTGTCCCTGCTGCCTGTCCTTTCCACGCTGGTGACCTCGGGCTGCATCCCCAAATACTGTTGATACAGCATCCCTTGCATTGTTTCTCCTTGCAGTCATGAGTCAGCCAGCGCTTTCCCTTTGCACCTGCTAGTGATCTAGGATTTGCCCATTGTAGGATAGCTAGAAGAGTATGTACTTTGTCGTAATGTCTTGTCTTGCCCTCTGGCCCATGCTCAAACCCCTTGTGTATATCTCCAGGGCACCTCTTCTGCCCGTGCCTCCAGTGCCTGACGTGGCTCATAACCGGTCTGCCACGCTGAGTGAAAACACTGCAGCCGGGAACTACTCCAGCCTGCTCAGTCAACATCCTCCACCACTGGCCTCGTCCTCAGGTGAGACCCCTGTCAGCACGAGCATTTTGCACAGCTGCAGCATTAGCTGGTGATGCTGGTATGTTCCCTGACACCTGAGGGAAGGACATGGGGGAGAGCCCTACACCATCAGTCCAGAAAGTGACAGCAGGTTTAACAGCTCTGTGCTAACCGAGTGTCTACAGGCCGTGTACCAGCACGGTGGTGCCTCCGTGCTAACACTAGAGGCAAATTTGCAGTCCCTATTTGTGTCCTAGCACATGCCAGCAAGCAATTCTGAATATACATGATTGGGACATTCTTCTGTAATAGCTGCTTGACACTGGTACTGCTTCTCTGAATGATGATGAAAGTGTTATCCTGGTTATCGTGCTCTTCATGGCAGATACACACATCCTATTTAGACTGTAACGTTCTGGCTGCAAACTGTAGTCAAGTGCATTGTATAAACTGTTGGGGTTGTAGAGGCGCCTTCAGGTACTCCATGCCTAATTTAAATCTCCAAAGGGTGTTTCTTGCCTTCTCCAGCCAGTGCAACTTTCCATTTTGTGCAAAACCTCGAGGGAGTGAGGCTAGCTAAGATTTTAAAAAGGCAGCCCAATTGAATTGCTGTTGCAGTGCTGAGGAAAGTCAGTGGGGTGTGCTGTTGGAGCAGTTTTCTACCTCAACTACAATTAGACTTTAAAGATTCACGGCAACCAAAAAAAGAGGATGTGTTCAATTGTGTATTCATGTGTGGAGTATCAGAGCGTTCCTTGAAGTCAGGAATGTTCCCTAAAGCATTTCCTACATATGTTTATGTCTCCAAGTTGGCACGACTTCGAAATATTTCCCAAGTGATGAGGTCTTGACCACTTCCTTAGGGACGGGTATCCCAAGCAATAGATGTCCTGACATGTGGTGCTGTTGTGTGTATTTTCCTGCCTCCCAGTGTAATTCATTCTTTTGAATCATTTCTATCCCCTCACTGTATGTTAAACTTAGAGGGTTATCAGTATTAAGGGCAGTTCTGTGCAAGGGATTTCTTAATAATGACCTGAAGACTTTAATGTATTTTTAATGGTGCTGATACCTTGAAAGTACTTTGGCACTGTAGCAAAGAACTATAAGATTGTATCAATGAGCTCAGCAGAGCACTCGGTAGGTATGTATGCGGAAAGTATCTAATTGAGATACTTTTTGGCCACTGTAATTTAGCGCTGCGGTCCTTTAAATTTACCTCTCACTGTCCCAAGGCAAGGACTACTTCAGTCAATTCTATGAGCTCTTTAACCAATATGACTGCAGTTCAGTTAGTTCCAGTTTTCCACTTCTTGCAGCAGGGTAAATGTGGTCAAAGTGTTTGAATGGTTCACTGCTGCTCAAAATAATGAAGTGCTGCGGTCTGTTGAGTCCTGGTCTTAGATAAAGACCAAGATTTTGCAAAATGATTCATTTGAAAGAAGCAAACCAAACATCCTCGTATTTTTACGCTTGTGTTCAGAACTCTCCTGGTTCCTGCAGTGCGTCTGCAGACATGCTATGGAGTCAGGAGAGGACGTACTTGTTAGAGGAGGTTTCATTCAGGGATGTGATCTTGTCACCTGCCAGTATTGAGCAGTTGCTTTCTGGGGAGTCTGCGTGCTGGGATGCAGTTCTCCACTGTGGAGATGTGTGGAAAACCCAAGCAATCTTTCTAATAGGAAAGAAATGTCCCATCTGAATTCTTTGTACAATGTGTAAGGAGGAAAAGGAGCAAGTGAATGTCCCTGGGAGTGGACTGGATATGTGAGAAAATGTGGTGAGTAGCTGGGTTTTTACTCCTTGAGTCCTTTGAACCTGCTGCTGGCTGCCACCTGTTGCGTTTACTGGGCATGCACCTAGCTTTTATGAAACACGTGCTGCTTCTCTTGTCTGCAACCCTTACATCCTCAGGGTTAAGGACGTGTGAAGATGAGAACATACTTCGTTCTGCTCCGTCTATGCCAGGGAACAAGCTTCCCCTTGTTCTCTTTCAGTCATGCTGGGCAAGAAGTAATGAAATCTGTTTGGGGCTTGAATGCTGGTAAATACTTTCCAGATACAGATCGGTTTTGGAAAAAAACCCAAAAGTACCTTTTCTAAATCGCCCTGCAGGAAGGAGGCATGCTTTGCAAATGCACGCAAACTGCGATGTTTGGGTTTTAACCTGCTTTCCTGAGGGAAGGGAAGAATATGGCGTGTGTAATGAGCCACGTGCTCTCTGTGTTTATGAAACCCACCCTGCCCTCCACATTCGTTTAATAAAATGTGACAGAAGGTGGAAGTCTTAAGAAATTACGTTCCTACAAGTCATGGGAAAGCTGGTGCCTGGGCAGAGTAGAGACCTGAGTTAGTGCTCACGGAGGGAAAAGACTGTTGCTAGGTATAGAGAGTCCTCAGAGCAGACAGATCTGCATGGCACAGTCACAGGAAAAGCTTCAGTTGCAGTTTTGCCTTATCCTGTGGGGTAACACTGCCATGGGAAACGGAACCTGCTTTTTTGGTTACCTAGCACTGGATAGGCAGACCCCTTCCTTTAAGAGTGAAAGCAGAAAACAAAGCGGAAGCAAAATGGAAGACAGTGCAACTTTTGAATTCATTCAGTCCCCTTTTTCAGAAAAAAAGCTTGTCAGTAAACTGGGCTACCCAGGGTCCACCTGTTTTCTTCATAGACTGTCTCAGAAAATGAAGGGGGTGCTTTGGATTTTACTCTATCCAAGTTGTAACAGAAGCAGCAAAATAAAGAGTGAACAAATGAATAAAAAGGTCATCAGTTTACAAGGCAAAAACAATTGCTTAGAAGAAGTGGCACTCATGGAAACAGCTCATGGCAGGTCTCAGCAAAATAATCTGTGACCTGTGTGCAATAGTGCAGGTACCTGGAGACTGTGGCAGAGTGGAGTGGCTGTTCAGGCACTTTCCGTGGTAGCGGTGTGTGTAACCACTTCTGGCAGGACAAGCAAGTGACTTACGTGCACGAGAACAGTACGACCTGACACCTTTGGGGAGTGTTCAGTGCTGCCTTTGCCATTGTTTTTACTTGCTCTACCCAGCAGTTCAGACTTTCTGTTGGTTTGTGAGCTTTTGCCATTTTTTTTTTTAATGTCCAACTTTTTGTACAAATAAGCTGATTAAATATGCCAGCAAGTTGTATTTGAGATGTACTCTATCTACTGGCAGTTATGGCTTCTGATTCACTGGCTGTCTTCAAGGCCAGGCTGCATGAGGCTTGGAGCAACCTGGTCTAGTGGAAGGTGTCCCGGCCCGTGGCAGGGGGGTTGGGACTGGATGGTCTTTAAGGTCCCTTCCAACCCAAACCGTTCTGTGATGCTGTATGCATCACAAATTCAGTCTTGGGCTTGCTTTGATATTAAATTGTTTCCCTACTATTTTTGCTAGACAGACAGCTTGTTTTAAATCAATGGATGGTTTTTGACATTTGTAGCTATTTGAATTCTTTCTTGTTTGTCTGAGATTTCTTATGGATATGAATCTGTGATTCGTTAACCTAAAACATTCACTTATGTTTTCGTTAGAGTTAACCCTTTAGAAAGAAAAGTTACTTCCTATGCCTCTGGTTTGTGGGAGGGGATTTTTCTGCCCCACTGCTGCTTTTGCAGGAAATATTTTGTTTCACGTGGCTGTCCGGCTGAGAACATGTGTCAGGAACCCAGCCTATGCTGGTATCTCTTATGCAAATAGCAAGATGATTATTCAGCAGCAGAGATGGGATTGTAATGGAAGTCTTCAGAGCAACTGGATGAAATGGGACACGATCTATCAAAGAACAGTAAATAAATGACAAACTCTAATAATTTAACTCACAGGATTTTGTTTTTTGAACAAGTTAAAGCTGATGATGCGTAGCTGACACGGCAAGCAAGAATCATACCTTTTTTAAACAAGTGGTAGGTTCTGGCCTACTGAAAATCCAGAAGTGGACCAGACTGACACACTTCTCACAGCAGTGCAGTTAGAGGCTGAAGTTGGTTTTCTGATCTTTAGCCATTAAATGAAGAATGCCATTGCTCCAAAGTTTGATGAATACTTTGTCTACTTTCAGAATATCATTTATTAGACATGTGTTTTCTCATAGCCTCAAGAAGAGGATGCATCTGTGAACAGCTCTGTGATGGCCCTTACTGTTCCAGTAAATGCTGCAATTACACAGGCACATTTCACTGAAAGAAACTGGATTGGACAGCATAGGACAGAGACTCACAGCAATAGAGCCTTTTGCTGAACTCCTCATTTGATGCTTGAGAAAGGACCCCTAGCGAATATACCATCTGAGGTTAGACTGGTTGCTCAGCCTTTCAGCAACATCAGCTGCATTGTGTCCAACACTGGGCATTGTTAAACGGTTGTTATGGTCTCTGGCCTCCCAAATAGTCTGCAAGAGCTGCATAGTTACTGCCTGAATCATTGCAGGCATCTCATGCCAAGGCCTTTTGGAGTCAACATAGTAAGTGCTTGACTAAGAAATTCATGTGTGGCCAGTGTGAAGAAAAACGGCACTAAGGCAGACAGATGTCCCTCAGGTAGCAAATGTGCATGTGATCTGATCTCGTAACAACAGTGAAAGCAGCTTCCTAGAACATCTGAAAACCATGTAGAACCACAGCTGAAACCACGCCCTGTTGTAAATTCATGGACACGTCTCTAGAGCAGGCCTCAGTCACCTTGAGGAGTGGTGAAAGACTGAACTCGCAGTCATCCCAACAGAACTATACACACCCATTTTTATTCATTTAAGGCTCTCTCCCACTCACTGGAAGCTATTTGCATTAAAGAATGGGTCTCTTAACTCTGCTACGATGTTGAAGAAGCAGCTATAGTAGTGGGAAGATGGCTGTGTAGCTGAAGACTGATTCCTGGGAATTGCTTATTCTTCCTGTGTTTGTGACTTTATTCAGAAGATACAGATTCAGTGTCTGTCTTTGAAAGGATGGAGAAGTAGAGGAAACTTTAGAAAAGGCTAAACCAGCTCTTTGGAGGCTGAGTGTGCTGTCTTCATGATCTCGTTGCCTGTTGCCATAATCCATAAAGATTATCTGCACTGTGTTGCAAATATTTAAAAAAAAAAAAAACAACTTAATTCTTAGTAGGTGTGAAAGTGGGCTTAGAGTGAATTCCTGGGCTACGTTGTTAGCGCAGCTTGTATTCATCCTGAGCAAGACTACGGTGAGCTGTGGAACGCATAATCCTACTGTCATTACTGAAGTGGAGCTTTATCTGGATGTAGACTGTTTTTCAGGTAAGTTGCGCCCCACATAGCTGCTGTTCCATAATGTTTGTGTGAACTGCTACATTCTGGAGCAGAATGGTTAGGAGAACCAGAGGAAATGAAGGGTTTTTTTAAAAAAAATCGAATGAGATCTTCAGTTTCTGTTCTGGTTTGTGAGGAAATGAAGCGTTGTCTTAACTGGTGCTTTGTTGTGTGAGACTAGATCTGTGCTCTGTCAAAAGTCAGGAATGTGACAGGTACGTAGAATCACAGAACGGTTTGGGTTGGAAGGGACCTTAAAGCCCATCCAGTTCCAACCCCCTGGCCATGGGCAGGGACACCTTCCACTAGACCAGGTTGCTCCAAGCCTCATCCAGCCTGGCCTTGGACACTTCCAGGGATGGGGCATCCACAGCTTCTCTGGGCAACCTGTTCCAGGGTCTCACCACCTTCTCCAGGAAGAATTTCTTCCTGATATCCAATCTAAACCTCCCCACTTTCAATTTAAACCCATTACCCCTTGTCCTGTCACTACAGACCCTTGTAAAAAGTCCCCCCCATCTTCCTTGTAGCCCCTTCAGGTACTGGAAGGTACTGGGACATCATAGATGCTACCTTACATAGATAAAATGTTCAAATAGAAAAAAAGAAACCTTTTAGAATTGTCTGAATTCTTTAGAGATGCCATCCTAGATCTTGTTCTGGTTTTCCAAATGAGCCCAAGATCAGAGCTATTCGAGTCATCACTGAAGCATCATGAATCCCTCTCTCCGTAGCTGTAGAAAGTTGAAAACAGCCTGATGTGGGAAGACGCAGTAAGATAGACACAATTGCCCAGCACACTGGGGAGTCTGAGAAATGGTGCTGCAAGGTAGTGAAGTGGAATCTCCCTGTCAGCTCCCTGGGCACACATCCCCAAATTTTCTAAGGGTTGCTCCTCCGTGCTGTGGCGGTTTAGGTTTGATGTCTAAGGCCTTTGATTCGCAGCTGGTGGAGTGCATGGGATGTTACTCCGTGTGCCTGCAAGGGTGAAGTACAGCTGTAACCTGTCCATGCTACGAGCTTTCCCTAGCTGCTTTGCCGTGTGTGGGCGCGGATGAACTTTACCCCAACAGTCAGTGACATTTGCTGGCGTCTGCCTCATCCTTGTGCTGGTTCAGCTCAGCTAGACCGGAAAAGTCATTTCCAAGGGTGCCACGCACACCTGATGGTTACGCTTCCCACGAGAGACATTGTTTGCTGTTAGGCATAACAGAAGAGGATCGGGTTCTCTTGCACCATGTGCAAGCTTCTTGAACTTCTGTGTGTACTTGTTACTCTGGATCACCAGCGTACATGATTCTGACTTTTTTGTTTCCTATATTGTCCTCTTTCCACAGAGGCTGTTCTGTAGGAAAATGTTCCTCTCTCCTTTTACAGCAGTGACTGAGGAGACAGGTCACCAAACAGGATTCTAGCAACCAGATGGGATTGGTTTTCTTTTTCATCTCCCAGCTCTTTTTCCCAAGGCCCTTCAGCTGACATCTCTGCATTTTTTTAATGTTCTGGGTTTTTTGGGGTATGACTCCTCAGAAGCCAAACCAGGAGTGAAAATTTGGTTAAAAAATGTCCAAGATGGTGGATCTCTAAAGGCACGTTCTTGTCTCTTTCAAACGGCAGTTAAATGTTTCAAAAGGGTAATCTGTGCAGCACACTCCTCCCAGAGGACAGTAGGGATGGAAGATGGCTGGGGGATTGTTCCTGGCTTTTTTTCCAGGAAGCACTTTGCTTCGTTTGGCTGCCCTCTTGAGAGCTGAATACATCCAGTATGCAGAGACTGAAATCACAAAGGTAATTTTATTTAACCAGTAAATATCATCCTCTTTCAGAGAGCTTGCTACTACTTCCTTTTGCTTCCCAGCAGCGATTGTACTTGCTTCCTTCCATTCCCGTCGGTTAACCTCCACTCTTTCACTGACACCTTGCCGGTTTTTCTGCCACTCTTGTCATTCCCTCTGCTTGCTCCCTTCAGTTGTCAGCATGACAGCACACTATGACACTCTCTTTTTATTCACAGCCTCGTCAGTGGCAGGAGTAGCGGCATCTCGTGAAGCAGTTCCGACAAAGGCGTTACCGCAGCTCAGCTTCGCTTCCAGCAGAACGGAGTGCTTCCCTAGTCTTCCCAGCCCTCCACCCATCCGCAGGGCCAGTCTACCCCTCAGTCTGTCCTTCAACCCCCCAAGTCAGATGGTTCCTTCGATGCTGGACACTCCCAACAGTGAATGCAGCTTGTCCAGTCAGGAAAACGGCTCCATGGAGGCCTTCACGTACAGCATCCAGACTCAAGGGTAGGAACAGAGGAGACTGTCTTTGAGGGAGGTGAAAGAAGTGAATCTTGGGAGAAGCCTTGGGAGGGTGAAGGGGGGACATGGGACAGGGAAATAGGTGGGAGCATCGATGGGAAGTTAGACATGGGAGTGGGAATGTCCTTTAAATGGGGTACGAAAAGGCGCATAACGTGCGTATAGGACAGGGCACATGCCCACAGAAAAGCGGTCCCTTTGAGCAGAGCGCTTTCAGAACTGCGTGCCTGTCAAGTGAAAGGGGTTCAGAAGCACAGTGAAAAGGAATCCTTGAGAGAGGGTGGGTGTGCTCTGAAGGGTGGGAAGAACTGAAGGAAAGGTAATCCCCACTGGTGCATGTTGGTGAAGGAACCTGCTACGAAAACACTTGGCTCAAGTGGTTTCTGTTGCTCTTGTGCTGTGCCTGGCATTTGGGAGGATGGGTTGGAGTCAGATCAGGGTTGGAGTGGCTGTCAAGGGGAAGATGTAAGAATTGTTTATTGTACAGGTCGCTGTAGCTGTTGACCCTACTTCAGTCTCTGATTTGTCTCTCTGCAGTTTGAGCTCACCAGTTGCCTGCACTCACCCTGAGCAGCTGGAGTCGGCAGGCAACTTGGAGACCGCGTACTGTCAGTACAGCAGCCAGGGTGGAATTTACCAGCTGCCCCAATATTCCCAGCAGCACCAGCTCTCCCAGTTCCATCATCTGCCAGGTCACCTGGCCAGTAACGTGCTCTCTAGTGTCTGCCTCACTCCTACACCCCCCCCAGAGTCCCAGTCAGCATTCCTCGCCTTGCCCGATAACGGTGGAGTCATAACCTACAGGGCAGCAGGAGCCACAAAAGGCTACGTACAAAACCACCTGGGGGGACAGCTCTTGTTACAGCAGCCAAGTGGAAACTCGGGTACGTTTCTGAAATCCTTTGGCATCCTGCTCCTCTGCAGTAACTGAAACATGCCGGATGAGCAGTGGTTTTGCTGGTAACTGTAACAGAAAGAACGGATGTGCATATACAGGCACAAATGTATATATGTTGCCTGTTTTTTTTTAAATCCCCTTGCCTGTTTTTCTTAGAAGTGCTGAGCGGCCCATTAATGTGAATCAAAAGCTACCATGTAGGCTGCACTTCAGAGTGTTGCCATGTGAATCATAGAATGAATCAAGGAATGGTTTGGGTTGGAAGGGACCTTAAAGACCATCCAGTTCCAACCCCCCTGCCATGGGCAGGGACACCTTCCACTAGACCAGGTTGCTCCAAGCCTCATCCAGCCTGACCTTGGACACTTCCCGGGATGGGGCACCCACAGCTTCTCTGGGCAACCTGTTCCGTTAGGCTGCCCAGAATCAGTTGGATAATGTGACATTTTGTCTGGGGGTCAAGGGTGCAAAGTGAAAAAGATGCCACAGCAAACGGAGTAGTTGGAGACAGCAAGGAAAACGGGCCTCTGACTCTGCTGGGCTTCTGCAGAAACCATGTTGAAAGAATGTTACGTATCTTAGGGTAGTGCAAACGAGAGTTAAGAGACGGGCCAACGGACTATGGATATAGTTCTGACATGGATTTGCAACACCACTTAGATGGAAGCGCATGAGCATAATTTTCTAAAAAGTAACTAGGTACAAGTTGCATTGTCAGACTTCTTGTTTTGTGTCAGGGATTTGTATTTTGATAGTTATTCAAGCCCAAGTACAACCAACAGATAAACTATTGCAGTTTATTTCTTTGGACGGTCAGGTTTGTTATACTGAGCTCACAGTCTGAAAAATACAACTCTGTTTTTAACACCTAAGAGAACTGAGTTTTCAGACCACAGATGCTGCTTCTGGTTTTGTACCGTTTTTGTGGACCTTGGCAGGGAGAGAAGTCTGACTCACGAGTTGATGGGCTGGCTCACGTTCACACTGTTCACGGCTAACGTTCTCCAGAACAGGTTGGCAGCACCCATGCTATCTCGCACACTTGGCCTGGTTCTTCTCTCGGGTTCTAAGGCATAATTATAATTTTCTGTGTTTTTTCAGTCTGAAGCGCCGGAAGTAATGAGAAGGCATGTGTCAGCCCACCAAATTGGTGTTTTTATAGTGATGCCAGAAGTGCGTGTTGCATGCCTTGGGGCATGTCGTGCGAGCATGAAGGGGTGTGTAAAGGTGCAAGCCTTGTTAGGCATCAGAATGTTGAAGGACTGTTGAAGGAACAGAGGCAGAGCTGGCAGTCTCTTGTTCCATGCTCAAGGAAGGGATCCTAGGCTGTTACGCAGCATGGACGACCAGGGCCTGGGCTTCCAGAAGTGCGGTGTGGAGGGAACTGACCTGTCAGAGTAGACACACCCCTAATTCTTATTCCAGCATGTAAGCAAGCTGCTTCCTGGATTGCAGCTTTAATAAATGAAAGTGAAGGTTAAG
Organism: Eurypyga helias; assembly: GCF_000690775.1. NCBI lineage: Eukaryota > Metazoa > Chordata > Aves > Eurypygiformes > Eurypygidae > Eurypyga > Eurypyga helias. The sequence continues at coordinate 3,580 of NW_010247086.1, read as the reverse complement.
CATCCAGCTTATGCTTTGCAGAGCTAACTTGGAAAACAGGAGTGGAGGAAAAAAGTCTGGGGTGGGAGTCTTCTAGTAACATTACGTCAGGACCTGTGCTGAAGTGACGTCATGCTGGTGTAATTATAACGATGCTATGAACCTCTTAAGCTTTCCTTCCTAATGACTGTGTTCTGGATAATACACTGCCCTGTAAACAACGAGGTTAGACTGCGTGTGTTGTGTGTGCTCTGTTGCAGCAACGGCTCAGGCACGACTGTGGGACTGTAGTTGCGTTGAGCGTGCTCTCTGAGGCATTTTTACATATACATGTTTTTTAACCCTCCTTTCCTTATTTATTCAGTCTTTTCTTTCTTGCTTTTTCCTCAGCAGGCATCGCTGCCTATCAAGCTGTCCCCTGGAATGATTTCTACGTGCAGGGAGCTCCGTTCTCGAATCAGTTGCACCCACAAATGCCGTTTTCTAGCACAGCAGGAGGACAGTACTTCACCGAGCAACTTCCTTACGCTCAGCCACCTTGCCTGCCCTCCTCTCCGTATTTTCTTCAAGGGCCCAATGGAATTTCCATGCCACATGCTGGAAAACAAAAGGAAGTGACAACACCAGACGAGAGTTCATACCAGAACCACCAAACAGAGGCAGAGGTGACATCGCTTGCTGAAGGAGAGGAAGTAGAGAGCAGCAGCCAAAAAGGAGAGACTAGTGTTGGTAACGGAAAGGCCAGCTGTTTTTTGGGGGTTTTTGGTGGGGGGCGAGGGGGATAAGGAAAGAGTTCCATGACAGCAGTAGATTTTGGTGGGGGGCGAGGGGGATAAGAGTTCCATGACAGCAGTAGGTCCTCTGAATGGAAGATCAAAACAGGAGTGGGAATGGAACTTTTTTCTGGGTTGTTGTCCAGGACAGGTCCCATTATCCTGTATCTAGTTCTTAGATTTATCTATTTTTAGAAACATAGGTCAGTAAAATAGATGGCAGAGTTCTGTCCTCTGTCAGACATTGTCTGTTGCGAGCTGAATGGCTACATAGGACCAATGATTTGTAAGATTTCCAGAGGCATATATGCTTCCCTTTGAAATTCTTGAGCAAGAAGAGAGGAAAGGGAAGGGAGAGCTTCCGGTTTGGATTTCCATTTTCAGACTTCTATTTTGGAAAAAAGAATGAACAAATCTAAAGCAAGGTAAAAGATGTCATATGCCTTAAATATTGTTTGGAGGGGGGTGTGTGTGTCTGATGTTGAAATACAAAACATTTGAAAAAATTCAAGTTATTCTGTGTCATGTGAGATCACATTATGAATCTTTTTTGTCTTCAGATATTACAGACAAAACTAATGACTGATGCTGCACGCTGAGGAAAAAATCAAATGGAGATGCTACCATTTTAAACTCTGCAAAATAAGACGAGAGAGACAAAAAGAGAGATATGAATATTATTATTTGCAACAAGCCTTTTTTTTTTTTTTTTCTCTTGTATTTTTTTTCTTGTTGCTATGATTGTTTTCCCGCTGAGGAAAGAAGCAGGGGAATTTCAATCAATAAAACCTTCTGGTCTGGGTTTTTTTTGCAGATCTCCTGACTTAGTATTCTTTGTCATGAACTCTAATCTTGAGGAGATCACAGACAGGAAAG
>NW_010247086.1:0-1938 GCF_000690775.1 Eurypyga helias | reverse complement strand
TACAGGCACCAGAGTCCTGTGGGTAGGTGGAAATTCCAGAACATGCAAGAGTCAGAATGTATGGCTGGTATCCTGGAATACGTGGGAAATGAGCCCAGGAAGAATAAGTCACACCCAGAACGGGACAGAACTCCAGCAACTACAAGTAATTTTAGGGACTCCAGATAGTGCAAGAAGTGTCACAGGAAATCCACCATTGGTTTGGTGTCTCTAGCCTTGAGTTACCCTTCTAAAAAAACAAAAATCAATATAAACCAATAACAATCAATGGCAGCAAAACTGTAACTATAAATACCAGCAGCGCAACAAGAGGTTTAACATCCTGTTTGAGTGCCTGAGGACTGTCTAAAATCTGTTACAAATTAGTTGATTACTTAAATATTGGATGGGTACTGCCTCCTTGGTTATCATCTTTGGGACTGACCCAACGCTTCCGTGCTGAGGTGGCTCGGCTAATTCAAAAGGTGTTAAGCCCTTCACTGTCTTTTCCAGTTAACAGAAACTGTGGACAATTCATGTGGTTGTGCCTTGCGTTTACATCTGCATCCTGTTAGGCTGTGTGGCACTTTAATGTTCCCTAGCTGTGACCCTTCCCTCGTGTTCCTCACATCATGCTGTGCCGCGTCAGCAGGAGGAGCGTAGCAGAGCAAGCAGTCGTGGCTTCATGGTCTCGGCTTCTGCCCTCCCTGGTGCTCTCAGCCTGGGAAATAGATAAAATACGTCCCTAAAATCGGTCAGCAGTAGCAGCGGACTCGAGGTTGTTTACCCTGGCATGTAAACAAATGGCTGCAGTTCCTAGGAACCGTGCTTCCCAAATGAGCTTTAACGGCCTGAAGGTGTGGGAAATAGAATACAAGCAGCTCAAATATCATGCTCTCGCCCCCCCCTTGTGAGGGAAGACCGTTGTGTTGTAGGAAGCTGGAGGTTCCTTTGATGCTTTCTGTCTTTCGGACACAGGCAAGGCCTGTAAAATGTCATTTTTACATTTAGAGCGATCTGGGCCCCCCTTGTACCTCATGAAATTAAGCTCTGTCAGGTCTTTCATTTCAACTTCCCCACGGTCTGCACATAGAGTGTCTGGCAGGAGTTGAATGCTGCTGCTCCTCTCCTTTTTCTTTCTCCTGGGTCTTTAAAAACACTGTTTTATGTCTGGGAGCGGGTGAAGACAAAGCAGCATGGTGAGGGACAGATTTATATCCCAAATGGACATATTTGTATTAGAGATTCTGGAATTTTCATTTCCTGGAGCAGAAGTTTATTGCTGTCTGTAACAGGCCGAGAACTGGCGGGGAATGAGCGCTAGGTCACACTCGTCTTCACTCCTCCGCCGCTGACCAGCCCAAACCAACGTTTCCAGGAGGTGTGAACAGGAGTTTTCACTGCAACTACAAGTGTGTTGGGAGAACTGGTAGTGGTGGTGATGATGGCAGAATTCTTGTTGGCTGGGGCTGGCTATGAGTCTTGCCTGGATTCAAAACCAATCCTGGAGATTGACCTCCTGGAGATCAAAAGGACAAAAGCAACAACAGAATGCCAGCTTGCCCGGTCCTACCTGCCCCTTCTCTTGAGCAGAGACAAGAAAAAATAATTTAGGGTGTTTGTTGAGAAACTTTCATTTTCAGAAATAGGCTTTTTGGGTGTTTTTTTGGCACAGTCACACAGCCCACGATGTTTCCTGTGAAAACAGCCATTTGGCACACAGAGGGTCACTAAGTGGTCCAATCTCAGAAAGTTTGGGGATTGAATGAACGCAGATTTTTGAAATGGAAAATCTTTGCTGTTCAAGGTTTTGGATAAAAGGCAGGTTTCTCCAGGACTGGTTTGAGTGGAATGGTTTGATTCAGGTTCATGCTTGTACCTTAAATTTGCCAGGTTCAATTGGGCTTGCAGTTTCACACTGAGCTTTCTTCCCTGTCACAGAATCACTGAGGTTGGAAA
>NW_010247085.1:0-5752 GCF_000690775.1 Eurypyga helias | reverse complement strand
ATTCTATGATTCTATGACTTGTACTAGTAAAAATGTTCTCAGGTTGCTTGTTATTTCCACAGATGCTAAACGGTTTAAAGTCCCTCTCAGTATTTTAGATAACATTCTTATGTAAGACAGGAAAAAATCCTGTTAGTCTGATTGTCTGGTCTATAAGTCTTTGTAGAGGTACCAGGGCTTTAAATGAACAAAAATAAAACATTTCTTATATCGGTATTGTCAAAGCCAGTTGGCATCATTACGTTGTCATACGAACTAATTAGAAGCTCCTGACTGAGATAGAGGTGCGGGAAGGCACGTAGCACAGTGGATACTTGTGTGGTCCTGAGCAGCCGCCTTCCTTCCAAGTGTGCGCAAGGGCGTGTCTCACATAGGAAGGGCTCACTCCGGAGAGATATCAGTACCGCGTCTGTCCTGGCGTTGGAGAATCCGCGTCTTCTGTGTTCTTTGCATTTTGTAGGAACTGTGAGTGTGTTCTGAAAAATCCTGTGTTGACTACTCCCTTTTGGGGGTGGTGGAAAAGGAGAAAGCCAGGGTAAAAAAAAAAGGGTAGAAGAGTGAACTGAAATAAGTGTCCCCTGGTGTATGGATGAGAAGTCCAATCAAAAGGCCCTAGGAAAACTGTTCATACTGTCTTGTAAAGACCCACTGCAGTAGAAGTTGTACAAGTGCTGTTTTTGCACCAAGCTGTTTTGGAGTTGAAGTGGATTGCGGTTTTTTTTAGAAATAACTCCTGTAGTTTAAAAATTGCAACAACAAAAGCATTCATCTGTTCTTCTTACATGCTCATGGAGAGTTAAAGATTGCCGTAAATGAGTGTTTAAATTGATCAATTAATTAAACATGCATTGCAATAATTTCTGTTGCTTGTACTCTTGTATGTTAAGCATTTCAGAATAGTTTGTGACTAGAATTATTTCTTCTGGCTGTTGTTCTAATGGCTCCTTATTAGAAGATGTGACAGATGAATAGTAGATTATTTTCCCTGCATTTTCAGAGAGTTCAGGGTGAAGTGTAAATGATTACGTATATTTCCATGGGTGTAGAGTGTTTCAGCGTGGCTGAGAATATTATCTGCAATTAAAATAAATGTAAACTCTGATCGGTTTGCAGTTCCATTTCAAGAGCGTGGATGGCAGTAAAATGTGTGATCTATGCTTGACTTATTGAAAGCAATTTCTCTTCGTACGCGATGTGCTGCTATTCTAACATATACCCGTTTCTGGTGTATAACTCAAGGGTTTCACCGTGCAGAGATTATTTCAGGTAATTCCAATTGCAAGCATGAGGATATTGTTTGGAGCTGACAAGACAATTTTGACTTCTACAAATCAAAAAACCCACAAAACCCCATTTGTTTTTCTTCAAATTGGCCTTACCTGGAAAGGACACTGTGCTACTTGTTGTCATTATGAGCTTCCTTATAAATGCATAGTCCGAAGTGTGGGCTTTTCCATAATAATTTTTGACGTTTTCTTAATTCTTATATATATGAAAAAGAGCCTGAAAGAGTGCAGAAACATTTTTCAGTTAAAAACTTTCTGGCTGAAACTGCTAAAAATCATGTTTTATCTTCATAGAATTACAGAATGGTTTTGTTTAGAAGGGACCTTAAAGCCCATCTAGTTCCAACTCTCCTGCCATGGGCAGGGACACCTTCCACTAGACCAGGTTGCTCAAAGCCTCATCCAGCCTGGCCTTGAACACTTCCAGGGATAGGGCACCCACAGCCCCAGTGCCTCACTATCCTCTCCGTGAAGAACTTCTTCCTGATATCCAATCTAAACCTCCCCGCTTTCAGTTTAAACCCGTTCCCCCTTGTCCTGTCACTACAGGCCCTTGTAAAAAGTCCCCCCCCAGCTGCCTTGGAGCCCCTTCAGGTACTGGAAGGGGCTGTAAGGTCTCCCCCGAGCCTTCTCTTCTCCAGGCTGAACAAGCCCAACTCTCGCAGCCTTTCATCATAGCAGAGGTGCTCCAGCCCTCAGATCTACCCATCTCCCTCAACCTGCTGGTCATGCTTCTTTTGATGCAGCCCTGGATATGGTTGACATTCTTACTAATGGATGATGAAGCTCATCTGCAGTTGGGAAGCTGACTGGATTGGGTCTAGACAAAGGTCTCCCAGACCACCCCCCACCCACCCCCGGAGAGGGTTTCTTGTTATCCTTAATGCCTTGTATCTGTAAAAATACATTCAGTCAAGAATACTAAGTTTGTGGTATATTTTTGTGTCACCCTTATATGCTTGTTATAATAGTTTGTAATTAACTTCTTTTCAGAGAGATTTAGATTAAAAAAAAAGGCAATCCATTTCCTTGTTTTACTGTTGTGGCATTTTTTTTAAGATTATTTTTTTTGGCTTGTAGAGGGTTAGATGTCATCAATTAAGTTGTTGGAATTTGTGATGAAAAAGAAAGGAAGAGAGAGAAGGGTGTGAGGAAAGGGTGGTATTTATGAGCTGTGAGGAGAGCTGTGTGAGAGTACTGAGAAATTGGTGGAGAGTGCTGAATCACATGGAGGTTGTTATATAAAGCAGATTTGAAACCGGACAGGAACTGTCATATAAACTTAAAACTTAGGCAGCATATTTGAAATTACCTGCTGTCGTGTAGTGCAAACTTACATTGTGGAAATAAGTGTCCTGTATTATCTTTGCTTTATAAATAGAAAACTTCTAGAAGGATAGTGAGAGATTTTAGGTTCCTTTGGGTTTAGTTTGGCCTCCTTACGTAGGATTTACAGTCTCTGCTACTGTGGGTTTTCACTGTTGCATGGGTCTGGTAATTGAGCATTATTTTCATGGGTTGTTCATTATGTGATATTCATTCTACAATTAATCTTTTTCCCCCTTTCAGAAAAGCATGAATTTTTCTGATTGTCTGAATTTTTTACTAGATTGTTTTCTGTCAGAATTTAGGGCCTGGCCTGTTCTGTTGGTAATAGAGTAAGCATTTTGTTGATGCTGTGGAACAGAAAGAGAAAGAAGAATAGCGTTAGCAAATACGCTCTGAATATATGTAATCGTGACAGAAGGGAAGGTGAAAGGTTAGAAAGATGCTGTATTTTGCCATTTACCCGATCAATACTCCCTCCATTCTAATGCGACCACTTCCTTTCAAAGAGGTAATGCCTGTTTTGAAGGAGGTGGGTTGCATTATGCCTCATATTCCTAAACAGACCACTTTTTGCAGTCATGACTTTGGGTGCCACAGTTCAACGTAACATGTCCTGCTAAATTTCTGTGTTTCTGCAATTTTTATTCTACACAGGCACTGTGGTACCTTAAACTCTGCATTAAAAAAAAAAAATATTATTGGACTTGAAATCCTAAGTAGTAAATATCTCAACTTGGATCAAAGCTGACATAACTTAATAGAGTTCTTGCATTCAAAGAGCATTCTCAATGTTTCTTCTTCATACTTGCCTATGCTAAAATAAATCTCCCTTCTGTGCAATGTACTTCATTCTGATTTCTTTTTAAAACTCCCCTGTGTCAACATGTTGGGGGAGGTGAGGAGGACTGTGGGGGATGAACGGATAGGAAGGGCAGTTCAGGAGAAGGAGGCAACAACCAGAACTGCAGTTTGTAGGTTTTGATGCTACCAAGAAAATAAAGATATCAAGTGTAAGTGTCTGCCATGGTTGTTGGTTTTGACATATTGTGAGGAGGGAGGATTAAAAGCTCAGCACGGAGTAAGCATATTCCTGATTTTATCCAAACATGACGGCAGATATCTGGCACCTGGCAAAAGTTATTTTAATCATCTCACGTGGTTGTATTATAATGCAGTAGATCGTACTGAACCCTTTTATATAACATCCGGGTTGGGGTAGGTCTGTCCTAACAGAAATTTCAGTACATGAGTGAATCGAGTATGTGTAAATGTAAAATCTCTGGATCTGTTGCATTGATATGGTGGCCCAGGGCAGAGGAGACCTCGAAACCTTCCTCCACAGATGTGTGGGGCTGCAGGAGGTTTTAGTGCTCAACTAGTGTGATTACTCCGAGGGTCTTACAGATGAGCCCAGTTGTCTGGTGTTTTGATTATATCTTCTGTTCTTTAGCATGACATGGCACTGCAGCCCTTATGATAATCTTGAAGTATGTTTGTGCCCTTTGCAAACAGATGACTCTTCACATATTGTCATGTAGAAATTGTGTGCCTGTAGTTGTTGCAACATAGAATTTGAATAAAGTTTTTTGGTATGGGTATGTAGGGTAGCAGCAAGCTCCCATATGCTGATCCTCTGCAGCGTTTCTGTGAGCCATCTATTATTGACATCTCTGTGGTTGGGAAAAGAATACGTAGCTTTCTAGACAGGATATTAGTCAAGTCCAGGGGATCGTAGACAAGTTATGAGGAGCATGAGGACAGCACTGCCATTGTACTTTATCCTGAGTATGTTAATTCACTGAAGAGAAGTATCCTGTGTGTCTTCAGGGATTTTTATTAAAAGCTGTGTCTGATGTCAAAGGTTGCACAGATACTTAAAACATTACTATCTGTGTGTGAGAACGTTGAAGGATTGCTGGGGCACAGCATTTAGAAATGCACCAAAGTGAACCTTAAAATGATGGAAGTTACTGTGAAAATGAGTTACTCCTGTATCAAGGAAGACTGTTTACTGTGGACTAGGATGCTAGAATGTTTGAGGATTTTGAGGATGCCTTAAAAAGAAAAGAAACCTCAACTGTAGTATCCCTTTATAGAGAAGTGCTTGCAGTGGATCAGTCAAAAAATCTGAATGTTCCTTGAAATGTTTGAGGAAGACTTAATTAGTGAGTTATATCCTCCAACACGAAATCAGAGACAGACTTTCTTGTTAGCTGTTGACTTTGGCTGGAAAGTTGCCTAGAAGAAAAGTAAATCTGTCAGGCACTCTTTATCATTGTTATGAAAATGGTCCTAACCACCTTGATTATTAATAAAGATTTCATTTATGTGGTATGCATGAAAACATCAAAGAAGTTTGGTAAACTGCAAGGAGGATTTTCAAAGACCTACATCTGTGTTTCAGTGGATTTTAAGAATAGCTAGGTGCAAGTATAGTACAAACTGAATTTACAGGTTCAAGGCTATGCTGTACAGAACTGAATGGTCTAGTTGAAAAAAAACAACCAACCAACCAAAAAACCAACATAAAAACCCGTAAAAGAAATTGAAAGGGCAGAAATAAATCCCATGGTTTTTTTACAACAAGGTAAGGTATTGATCTTGTTCTTTGATTCTCCGTGCCCGTGTTTACTGGATGTCAGAACTACTTGGCTGAGTTGCAAGGTATACCTCAGACCTTAACCATATTTGTCTCTTAAAATAAATAATTCTTAGACACTTAATTTTGGCTATACGTTTGCAAATACATAGCAGAATTTCCTCTCATTTTTCTTATATAGTCTTTATGAAACTGAGAATCCAAAACCATGCAGAGGTATTTAAAGCAAAAACAAACCCAAAAATACCACCACCACACACAACAAAAAAAAAAACCAACACCAAAAAAACCTATCTCCACCAAAAAATCCCACCTGCCAAAACCTAAAATTATTTTTAGAAAGCCCAGGAAAATGCAAGTGTGAATGTGTATGCTAGTCAAGATAGAAGGATGTGATATTAGATGGATGGTCGCACTCAGAGTTGTGGTCAATGGCCAAATGTCTGAGTGGAGACCACTAATGAGCGACGTTCCCCAGGGTTTGGTGTTGGGACTGGCGCCGTTTAATGTCTTTGTGTCAGTGACATGGATGATGGCA
>NW_010247084.1:2129-11425 GCF_000690775.1 Eurypyga helias | reverse complement strand
GCCCAGGTGGTCCCCCCAGCCCGCAGGACCCGTTGCCCATGGCACTGAACCAGCCGTCCCGATCCAAAGCCAACCCTGCTTTCCTTAGAGCCGCTCCCAGGGGAAGCAGATCTGTGGCTGGAGGGGGTCTGGAGAGACTGGACAGGCGTGGGTGTACGTACACAAAGCGCTGCTGAGCTCTGGCACTGCCCTGGCTCTGCAGACACCCCGGGCACTTGGGGAGCAGATTGTCTGCCTGAGAGGGCAGGAGAGGTGCTCTCTCACCAGCAAAATCCTCCGAACCCCAGTGCACAGGGGATCCCCAGAGATGCCCAGCTGTGCCGCTTCCCACTGCACCCCTCTGGGCCAGAGGGATCAGTGGCCCGAGCTGGATGCATGCAGGGACAGCTTCCCTCCCTCACCCATGTCTGTCCAAGATGCCAACAGAGCAGGCATCTGCAGGCAGATACTCGCTCAGGATTATCTTTCCCAGACATGACACAATTTGAAGAGTGGCACTAAAGAAGGACAGAGAGGAAAGCTTTACCCTGGGGGACATGGGCAGGAGCAGAGGTGGCCCAGACCGCCCAGCACTCGATTTCAGGGAGAGGCAGACTGTGTGCGAGCACACCCGTGGTCACTGGCAATCAGGGTCTGCCTATCCATCTCTGGATCCCACCTTTTTGTCTCATGCTGATGCAGCAAGACAAGCCTCTGCTTGTTTGTGTCCAGCGGTGGGTTCTGCTCCTTGGAAGGCAGGTGAGGCAGCTGCTATTGCCCTGCTTAAATATTATAATAGATAAAGGGGCTCCCATCCCTGTGTTTCTTCCCCTTTCAGGATTTCCAGCACTGATGATTTTCCTGAGCGAGAGATGGATCCATTTCCCTGATCACTGTGTCCCAGAGAGGCTGCAAGCAGGTGCCCAGGGAGGAGAAAGGTGGGGGCATATGGGACCTTCCTCAGTCTCCTATGCCTTCTCTGCTCAGTAACTCCAGGGGCTTCTCTGCCCCGTGCCCAGCCAGTCTGGTCTGGAGCCTGCTGCACTCCTTGCACACACACCACCCCACTGCAGGGAGCTCCAAAGGTCCCACGTGTGGGACAACTTCCTCCTTCCGTTGCCTGACCCTGGCTCCCACTGTCTTCACTGGGTGGCACAGAACAGACACAAATCAGACCTTTTCCAGGTGCCTTCCTGGGAGGGAGAAGGGCAGGAATCAGCCCCATGGGTAGTCCAGAGCTAGCTTTGCTCAGAGGAGGATTTGGGGTGGATGTCACTCCACATTAATACACCCGACTTTGACAGATGGTACTGAAGGTGGAACAGCATCCCTTTCTGTCCCCAGCACCCCTGTGCCCACTGCTATACCCTCTCTCCACCATCAGGGAGATTGTAGGGCTCCCCACCCACCCCCTCCCCAGTCCATCCCCCTCTGCTTTCCCAGGACAGAAGAATCATAGAATGGTTTATGTTGGAAGGGACCTTAAAGATCCTCTAGTTCCACCCCCCTGACATGTGCAGGGGACACCTTCCACTAGAGCCAATGTCCCTGCCAAGCAAAAGGACCCCAAGCCCTTTCCCTCTTTCCCCATGTGAGTAGCCAGCCCTGCCGAACAGCAGGGATTTTTTAACATTTGTCTAAAATCAAATTCTGATTCAGACAGTGTTCCAGCTCAATTTGCTATTGACCGAGCAGATATGTTTCATAGAAGCATAGAATCATGGAATGGTTTGGGTTGGAAGGGAACCTTAAAAGTCATCTAGTCCAACTCCCCTGAAAAAATCAGGGACATCTTCAACTAGATCAGGTTGCTCAGAGCCCTGTCCAACTTGACCTTGAATGTTTCCAGGGATGGGGCATCTACCACCTCTGGGCAACCTGTTCCAATGCCTCACCACCCTCACTGTAAGAAATTTCTTCCTTGTCTCTAGTGAAAATCTACCCTCTTTTAGTTTAAAACATTGCTCCTTGTCCTGTCGCAACATGCCTTGCTGAACAGTCTGTTCCTGTCTCTTATAAGCCCCCTTGAATTACTGAAAAGCCACAGTAAGATCTCTGTGAGTCTTCTCCAGGCTGAGCAACCCCAACTCTCTCAGCCTGTCCCCATAGGAGAGGTGCTCCAGCCCTCTGACCATCTTCATGGCCTTCCTCAGGACCCACTCCAACAGGTCCCTGTCTTTCCTGTGCGGAGGGACCCAGAATTAGACACAGTACCGTGGGTGGTTCCCACCATAGTGGAGGGCCAGAATCCTCTCCCTCAAACTGCTGGTCACAGCAGGGAGGGAATAGAGCAGCCCAGCTCCCAAGCACAGGGGAAAACTGCAATGAGTGCCCAGGGAATAGAGGGCACAGCAGAGGTAGTACAACTCTTCCACTGTAGGTCAACAGCCTGCAACGGTAACAGCAGCACGGGAGGTGCCACCGCTTCCTTATCTGAGCCCTCAAGACTGAATGGCTTGTTAGCTCTGCACAGGGGACATGCCTCGAGATCCAGGACAGAGACTGGGGCGCAGCAGAGTCGTCACCACCATGGTGACTACTATGGGGTGGCAGAGAGGCAGGTGTCCAGTCCAGGAGAGCCCGGGTAACCTCTGCCAAGCCCCAAGACCAGTTGTGACATTTGTACCCACTGTTGCTCAGGCAGTGGGTGCAGGGCTTGAGTGAGACTCATCTGAGGGCCAGGGTCACAGCAACAAGTCACAGCCTTACTGTCCCCATGGAAGTCGCCTGCACTACCCAGGGGGGCTCTCCCAAGACAAGCAACATCTCCAAGGATCAGCAGCACAGGCTGGTGCCCGATTCACTGATCCCAAGGTGATGCAAGTACAAGCAGCCAAGCTGCAACCTCCGAATTTCTCAAGCAAGAAATTTTTGCAGTCACCAACCATAAAACCTTGGTGGAGACATCCCTAAAGAAATCTGGTAAAATCATGGTGTGGGTTCCCTCCTCAAGTGGAATCAAACCCAGGCAGTTGGACCCTGCAAGAGGGTTGTTCATGTCTGGAGCAGCCAGCACTCAGCCCATGCCATGCAGGGGAGAGAGCCAGAGCCCAGAGCTGTGCACGGGAGAGCTGTGCTGGGCCATGGCCGGCAGAAGGGGCGGGATGCAGGCAGTGATAGATGCCAGGGTACTGATGAGTTCACAGTCTTCAGGATCATTAATCAGATCAGAGCTGGATTAAGGTGGCTGAGGTCTGATTAGCTTCATTTCCCACCACAGGAAGGAGGGAACTCTCTTCCCCATCCATCAGGTCCTCTGATGACAGCTCACCTGGTTGCTAACTAGATCTGAGAGCTGTAATAACCGAACATGACTGTGGCCTGGACCCTTACCTCTGCCCAACATCCTTCCTCCACAGAGGATCTAAGACAACCCCAAACATGAGCCACAGGTGTCAGACCCCAGGATATCAGAGAGACAGCTCATTCCCACGGCCTGGGGGTGCAGGGTGCTATGGTCATCAGCTGCTCCAGGAAACCAACCCAGTTAAGACACAGGTGGAGTTTACGGGGTGATGATCCCAACCAGAACACTATTGCTCCCAGTCCCTCCACAGCTCACCCTGTGCTGTCACCCTAGGGCTTCCTCTGCTCACCCAGTGGTAGCAGAACCTTCCCAAGGTAAACAGCCCCATGAAATAGGCCAGCAAACACCACCTTGCTGCTGTGGAAGGTCTTGGGCACATCCAGGACAAAACTCCTGAGCCCCATGCAGAGCTAGATGGACCATCTTGAAGCCCTGAACTAGCCAGGTTGCTTATCTGATCTCCACATCCCCTGCTGACTCAAGCACACCCCGTAAACATCTCAGTTTGTCCCCTGCCTACTGCACCTCATGTTGACTTGTCCCTGAAGGTGCCTGCCCGCTTAACCACTTAGTCTCCTCCTGTCCAGCCTGTAGGAAGTCCATGCTGCCCAGGCAGCAGTCAGCTTCCTCAGCTCCTTCACCCCCCTGAGAGGGCCCTGATCACAACCTTCATCACTGGACAATGGGCAGCACCAAGGAGTATTCACCCAGCCCAGGGCTTCCTGGGACTCTCATTTAACCCAGGCATTCTGGGAGGATTTTCTGGATGTGCCTCAGCTGGACGTTCAGAGGCCCATCTTCCTTCACCCACCTGAAAGCAGCAGTCACAGCAGCACCTACATATGCCCTGCCAAGCCTCTTACTGCTGATGTGAAGGTGCTCAGCTGGACAACTGGAGCCCTCTTTGCTGTGTTTTGCCCCAAACGGGTCATCTCCACTCATCCTCCATCCATATGAGGTCAAGGAGCAGGAGTCAGACTAGAAGAGCAAACACCCACATGGCCACCAAGGACATCCAGCTCCGGTGCACACAAGCTTTCAGCATCTCTAGACTCACAACACTACCTACAGCAGCTCACACGCTTCCCCAGGCTGTCGCCAGCAGTGCCTGAGCTCTCAGAAATGAGCCATGAGGGTCACAGGTAATATTTGGGAGCACAGTTCAGTTTTACAGCCCTGCCACTTCCTCAGTGTCACCTTGGGAAGCAACGTAACGTCCCTCCGCAAACCCAACTGCCCCAAGATCAAAGTCAAGGGTGCCGAGGAAAATCCATACCCTGATAAAAAAATCACCGACTGGGACCAGACTTTCATTTTCCCAGGATCTAGTCCTTATCCCTGACATCAGATGAAGACATAACCCATGCTGGGTCTTTGCCTGGATTTCCACCTAACCCATCATTTTGTCTATTCCTAGGTCCACAGCCGAGCACCAGGACCTTCTGGTGGGTTTGGGTCACCTCCTGCCTTCAGTTAGTAGACGTTGCTTTTGAGACCGGGACCAGCAGGCTTAGCCAGTCCCAGAGAGGGGGCAGGCACCCCGATTTCTGCCCCGGCTAGAACTGTTAAGCCTTGCAAGAGCTCCCTGTCTCCAGGACAGCTGTGCCCCCTTGCTAAGCACTAACTGCTCCCACAGTCAGAGGCCCCGGAGTTTTCCATCTTTAGAAATTACTTCCCTGTAAGAGACCTATGGTACAACCACCTCGTTTAAAGCAGCTATTAGGAAGCGATGGATCTTGCTGCTCTGGCTCTGGTGCTTCCAGTCATCTTGCAGCAGTCCCAAGTTCCAAGCCAGCTGTTAGAGAAATACCGCCCAGAAGCATCGCCGATGCTGGAGACACAGGCTGTAAGCCTGCTTGCAGGTGTTTTCCCAGCCATTCCCCCACGCAAGGGGCTGTAAAAGTGTCCCACTCTCATCTCTGCAGCCTCCAGCCCCGAGCAGGCTGAGCCTCCGGTGAGACCCTCTGGGTCCAAGAGCCCCTGGTCTGTTCCAGTTTGGATACCCAGCTTTTGTGGGAGCCCTAGCTGCTGCCCGCAGCGGGATGCTGCCCTTGCCCTGCCCCTTGCAGCAGGGCCACCTGCTATCTCCAGAGTCTGGGAAGCCAAAGGAGGTTGGTGGGGAAGGTAAATAAACTGCCAGCCCCGTGGTGATTTGTGGCTAAATGAATAGTTGACAAGTCACCTGCAAGTGGCCTGGGGCCCGTTAACGAACCACATAATGACTCTTAATCAGCCCCACAGTGGTGGGAGCTGAGCCCAGCCTGTGTCAGACCTGGCACAGCCAGCCCCAGGGTCCTGGGCTGTTTGGTGGCCACCCCCCTGCAGAAACACTGGCAGACGTGTCTGCCCCATCACGGGATCAGAACGTCCAACTGCAGATCCACACAGAAAGGCTCGCAGGGATCCCCATCTCTCTTTAACGGTCTCCTCCTGCACCAGGGATGGAAGGAGACAAGTGCCAGAACGCAAGCTGCCCAAGCCGTGCCTGCTTCCAGGGGTGCTGTGCTCAGTTCCTGCCCGCATGCCCTCCCGTGCTGCTCTGCCCACTCCTGCCCGTGCCAGGGACTTCCCAGCCAGCCACAGGGGCTTTGCCCTCCTGGCACATCAGCTGCTCGGTCTGGCAGGCAGGGATCTGTCCCCAGGAGGCAGGAATCTCCATGCCTCCAAATGCCTGCACAGGCTTGGTGGGGCACGCAGCTCCCTCTGCCCAGCCTTCACACCTCCCTCCACACCAAGCCCCAGGTACCGACCCGAGTGAAGGGGTTAACAGGCAAAGCAAACACAGCTCAGCCCCTCCTGGACAGGCCTCCTGCAGGCATTTCTGAGCCGCTGTTTATTTAGCCAAGCGATCCCTCAAATAAGCAGCCCCATCACTGACGGGACCTGGCAAGGCTGAGCAGGAAAACACCATTAACAGCTCCCATCTCTGAGCAGAGGGATGGTAAACTGGCAGGGGAAGGATTGAAGGTCAGGGAGGGGTCCTGCCCACAGCAGAAGCAGCCCAACAATATCTACGTATCACACCTGATCCCAGCACACAGCTGCTGCCAGGGGCTAGGGCAGCAGCATCCTGGGGGATCAAGCCAGGCAGGGGATTCCCTCGGGCTCCCCAGGATGCAGCAATGCACAGCAGAGGTGCTCAGCCTTGGGGACAGCCAGCTTGTCCCAGTGTAAAGGCATGGCTTGGAGAGATGAGCACACATCCAGCTCGGATTCATTTCTTGCAAGGACCCAGGGTCTGGCTGCTACGTTTCCAGCCCCATTAGCCCCTGACCCCTTTCCTCTTAGATCCTGAGGCAGCATGAGCCCGCAGCACCCACCCAGAGATCCCCTCCAGCATAGTGCTCCCAAAACAAGCTCTGGCAGCACCTAGGTTCAGCCTCAACATCCATCCTCACCCCAGACCATAGCTTTTGGAGGGAAGAGGATGGACAGCATTTCCCATAGCCCAGCATCATCCAGGAAAGCAGGGAAGTAGCTGAATGCACAACATCCCTCCTGCTGCTTCTTTATGCCCCTACTCCCACAGCCCTTGTCTAGCACATGGTGTCCAGTACCACATGTCTCTGGCAGGTCCAGGCTGTTGCCTCCCAGACACCCCCATCTCTGGGCACACAAGGGATTCCCCCATCCTTGCTTTTTCCTGTCACCGTCAGGATGTTCTGCTTTGCTTTGCTGGGTCTTGTACCAGACAAACCAGAGCTGCTCCCTGGGAGGGGAGGGAAGGGAACTAGGGGTGGGGTGGGCACATCCTCACCTCTTCCCTATTAATGGCCTTTCCATGGAGTCAGCCCCTAACCTGCTCCCAGAGTGACCGGATAAATCAGCTGCTCCTCCCAGGACCTTGGGCTCTAATTAATGTCAGCTCATTAACGAGATAACAGCCATTTATTACCCTGTCTCCCTGGTTGCTGATTAACCCTTTCCCAAGGTGCACGCAGGGGGGTGGTGGTGATGCCATGGGACAGGGATGGCAGGAATGGGTGACATTTCTGTAGTGAGTCCCAGGGGCACATCCATACGGGGGGCAAAAATGGAGGGACAGGGAAGCAGGACGGCAGAAGGGGCTGAGTGAGGGACAGGTGGGACAAGGGGGAGTCAGGACTCCTGGGTTCTCTTCCTAGCAGTATGATAAGGGCTTGGTGGATTAAAGCCTTGTAGGAGCTGCCAAGACTCATGGGCTCCCCATGGGTTGTCACCATGGCCTCTAGCACGTCCCCATGCTTCAGTGTCCCCAGATGACCCGACCCCAGCCCATGGTGGGGGAGCGTGACCAAGACCTAGAGCAAAGCACAAAACCTCTGCACAGCCCTGGCCCCCAGCCCCTATTTTGAGGAGGCACCACACAGTCCCACAGCCAGTGA
Organism: Eurypyga helias; assembly: GCF_000690775.1. NCBI lineage: Eukaryota > Metazoa > Chordata > Aves > Eurypygiformes > Eurypygidae > Eurypyga > Eurypyga helias. Next base: position 3,775 of record NW_010247084.1, on the reverse strand, counting down.
GAAGCCACCAATGTGTCCTTACCTCTAGGGACAAAAGCAGCTCCATCTCCCCAACAAACTGCCTACACCACAGAGCGATGGGGCAGGATGATCTGCCCCTGGGCAAAGAGGGAGCCTTCAATTTGCCCTTGACCTGGGTCTGGGTGCGGGGGACAAAGGCGAGGGGGCTGGCGTGGGCACCTTGCCCCCACCAGGCAGCCCAGCACCAGGCTGTGGGGGCTCATGCTCCCCATACATCCATCACGCTGCTCGGCAGATCCCTATTAGCAGGAGCAGCGGCTGGTTAATCAGGCTGAGGGCTTCAGCTCGTTAAGCTGACACCTCCGTTGCGAGAGTGAGACATGGGGGCACGCAAGGTGCCACTTATTTATTTTCTTCTTTCCCAGGGAATATATTAAACAAATTAAATTCCTGGAGTGTTGGGTCAGCACAGTCGGCTCTGCGCCTGCCCCAGCTCCACCTAGCTCAGCTGTGGGGAGGGGATCACGCACCCCCAGCCTGCAGCAAGCCCCCAGCCCTGCCCCCTCCATGCCTCCCCAGCTCCTTGCAGTAAGACTACAGCTCCACCCCCCATTCCCCCTGTTTTCCTCCTTGGGCTGTGCTGCGACCGTGGCTGCTTGGTGGTGCAGAGAACGGTAACTGCATGGGCAGGAGATCTTGTGGGAGACGCAGACCATGATTTCATACGGAAAGTCCCCTGGGAACCTGCCTGCTGTCCCTGAATGGGCTTCCTTGCCCCATGGGAGGGGAGCTGTGGGGCAGCCTTGGGTGCTTGTGGGGCAGCTTGTAATGGCCCCTGCTCCAGGGGGAGCCAGGGGCTCATTTCAGCCACAGCACCAAGCCTTTTTCTTGGCACTCTGGCACTGGGACATCTGAGCTAGCGGCAGGGTGTCACTGCAAGGTCCCTCTGCAAGCAGGAGTCTTAGGAGGGAGTGTGCTTATCCTCTGTAAAGGCTGAGTCTCCATCACAGGGCTCCAGGAGCTATGGAAAAGAACACTGCATCCCAAGAACAGCTTTCACGCCGTAAGCATTTACAGAGCCATGGGAACGAGGGTCTCTGCTGAAGCATTTCCCTGCAGTGGACCCTCTGCCTGCCTCAGCACCAGTCACCCCTTCCAAACCAAGTGCTGTGCCTGCTTGCACCCCCTGAGGGTTGCTGCTGCCAGGCTGCTCCGCTCCACCCCAGCACTGGCTGCGTTTCAGCCCTGCGTTGGGTCTGGTTAGGTGACAGGCATGGATGGAAAACTTGCTGCAAATGAGTCATTAATTCCTGGAGTTGTTTATTTATTGACTGTTTACAGGTCTTCCCTCCCTGTCCTTCTAGCAAAGTCAGTGGCAGCTTGGTCTGCTCTGCTGTCCCACCCCATTGCATCCCATCTTGTCATGCCCATCCCTTCACAAAGCCCGGTCCCTTCTACTCAACCTCAGTCCTTCAAGCGCCTCTTCATTTCGGGAACAGACCCACCTTTCGCTGGTGGAAGGGTGACTCCGTGGAGGTTAGTGAAGAATTAGAAATAATTTAATTTACCTCCCTGTTCGGGCACTTTGATGAGCTGAAAGGCCCCTTGTCAGGCAGCGAATCCATCTTCCTCCAGCCTTACATCAAATTTCATTCACTAATTAGAAACTCCTGCCCTGGAGCGTG
>NW_010247084.1:1521-1824 GCF_000690775.1 Eurypyga helias | reverse complement strand
GGGGCTTTCCCCAGGGCCATATCCTGCGGGATGCTCCCGCAGCGCTGGGAGCTCCTGTCTTGTACCAGGGCCATGTATGAGGTAACGACCGATGCCTGCTCCCAGATCCCCTGCACAGTGCCCATCCGCCCTGGCTCACCCCTCCCTCGAGCGGAAGGTGGGGGACCATCGGCATCCCCCCAGCTCTGCCTGCCCTGCAGCGGGGAGGGGATACAGGGAGGGAGGGTGGGTTTTGGTGTGTTTGGTGATCCAGTGAGGGGAGGGCTGGCTGGGGTCTCCCTGGGCAGGGGAAGAGGGCGTCAG
>NW_010247084.1:1085-1439 GCF_000690775.1 Eurypyga helias | reverse complement strand
GTGCCCTGTGGTCCTCACAGCGCCCGTGCTGTCACCATGGGCCACGTGCGCGTTCCCCCCCCCTGTCCCTGAGTGGGACAGGAATCAGGGACGCAGGGACACCTGGGTGCTCCAGACACCGCCTGGGATATAGAGTATCCAGCCTGGAAAGAGCGATTTGCGGGACTGGGTGGCAATGCTGAGAGTCAGGGTGTGTCCAAGCCCAGGCAGTGGGGTGGTGGGCATGTGTGTGTCCAGGGGATGAAGGGGGGGCTGGGGGGAGGGTGGATGTGTGCATCTGTCTGTCCGTCCCTGTCTGTGACTCCCACAGGCTGCTGCCTGCTACAACACCTCCAGCCCTCCCCCCCCGGGGAG
>NW_010247084.1:312-968 GCF_000690775.1 Eurypyga helias | reverse complement strand
CTCTGGGCAGGAGCAGGCAGCCCCTGCAACAGTGGGGCCTCCCAAAGCTGTCCCCACACCTGAGTGCCACAGCAGGATTGAGAGAGGGACAGGAGGTGGGGGGCTCAGAGCAAAGGGGGAGCTGGCAGAGGCATTTGGGGTATGCAGCCCATGCTATGCACCCTCCTGGCGTTCCTGTGGGCTGGGGCCAGGGTGCTGGGACCCCCCCCAACAGCACTGCAGGGAGCAGGGTGCTGCCCCTGCCCTCAGAGCAGCAGCGATCTGAAAAGCCATTAAGCTAAATTAAGCTAATGCGAGTGGGCGGCTGGCACGGGCTCCCTCTGCGGGCACCCGCAGGCTGGCAGCGTGTGGGGCTGAGCCGGGATGGGCAGCTGCTCCTGGGCTTTTTTGGGGAGCAGCTATGGGTCGGTCTGCCCTCGCCAGGAGGAGGATCCCCACAACCTGCTGAAATGATGCCCAAAGGCCCATATATTCTGGGGTGATCCACCCTCATCATCATCACAGCCCAGGGCACGAGGATCTGGTTGAGCCCAGAGCTCCCAGAGGATGGGCACAATCCACTCCTTGCCCAGAAATATCCCTCCCTTTGCTGGGATGTTTTGGGATCCCACTGTCATCTCCTGCCTGCATGGCTCCAGGAAATGTTTTTGGGGTGC
>NW_010247084.1:0-256 GCF_000690775.1 Eurypyga helias | reverse complement strand
AAGCGGGTTTGGCTGGTGCTGCCATGGCAGAAGGCCACGGCGCAAGGGACAGACGGGAGAGGCGGGGATGGGGATGGGGTCCCCCCTTGTTAACAGCGCCGGACCCTGTAGCCTTTTCAAGGCTCTGAATAGGGGGTGGTACCTCTCCTCGCTGAATTTGGGGCCGGGGAGGTGTTGTCGCTTGTTTAACACGTTCAGACGGGGCTGGAGGGGTGGGGGGGACAACACACTACCGCAGATGGGAGCATGTGGGGGG
>NW_010247083.1:2870-3344 GCF_000690775.1 Eurypyga helias | reverse complement strand
CTTTTGCCTTGTGGGACATTCATCATGGGACTCCAGGTGTGGAGGTTTTCATGTGTCGAGGCCCTGAATCAGAGCGGGGAGGCTGGGGTAACTTTCCGGCTAGGAGCAGCGTTGGTGTGCTGGGCCCATATCCTGGGAGGGGGATGCAGAGGGGCGCATTGATGAGTCTGACCTGAAATATCTCTGGGGGAGACTGGAGTTCTGGGTTTTCCATTTCCTGAGCATCCTCCTGGTTTAGCTCAGTTCGTGGCAGTGTAAGTTGAGTATTTCGAGGTGACTTGGGTGACACTCTTCATTCCCCAGTGAACAAAAAGCACTGATACTGGGGCACTTGCTGGGCATTGAGCTCCTGTGGCATTGAACCCAGGCACGTGCAGACCAAGAGAGTGCCTCCTAAAATTGTCATCGATCGGCGTGAGAGCTGGGAGTGACAGTGGCAGGAGGGCGAGAAACAGCAGTTCCCAGAGGCAAACA
>NW_010247083.1:0-2772 GCF_000690775.1 Eurypyga helias | reverse complement strand
GACGTGCTGATCGCTCACTTCCTCGGTGTGGACCACTGTGGGCACAAACACGGACCTGACCACCCCGAAATGGCAAAGAAGCTCACCCAGATGAATGAGATGCTCAGGTAGTCAGCGTGGCGGTGGGGGGTTGGTGCCAGCTGGCCTATTCCAGGCTGGCAGGGTCTTCCCGGGGAATTTGCAGATGCAGAGGGCAACAGGGAACGCTTACTGTGCCTGTTAATGTGGAGAACAACCAGCAGCAGCTGTAACCCCAGCTGTGCGGCAGTCTCGGTTGGCGAGAGGTTTGGTTTCAGGGGAACAGCTGTCCTCAGGTCTTGGAACCTTGGTTCTCAACCAAACCATCAGGTGATAGTGCGGCTGGAGCCTCACTCTTGCCATCTTTAAAACGGAGATCGTCCCACTGAGGTTTGGCTGGTGTTTGAGAGGCCCTTGGGAGGACCTTGGCAAGGCAATGCTGTGTTTACTGCGCAGACCCAAGTGGCACCTTTGTGCCAGAGGGCAGTGGGATCCAGAAACCCTGATTACACAGCTGTGTTTCAGCCCCAAATGCTGCGGCTTTTGACTCTTCGGACTGCTTTAATTTTTGCTCCTAGAAGGAGTGGGTAGCTTGCCCTGCTGCATCTGAGAGTGTCATGTCGTACCTGCTGCATCCTTCAGGGACAAGTCCCCGCTTCTTTCTTTTAAAGCAGGAGCTTGCTCACACAACATGACACAGTACACAAACCCCACATTGAAGCAGCCTCAAATTTGTTTCTGTTAGGAACATTTTTTCTAAATTGCATTTTGTTCGGATGCCTGAAGGCACTGAGGAACCAGCCGCCATTCGCTGGAGACTTGGGCAGGATCAGTCCGCTCAGTCCCAGGGCTCTGAATTTTCAGTTTGGTTTTCAAGCGTCCGTTACCCTGGCACCTGGCTGGGTTGTTACAGCTCCTAGTCCCGCTCATATCGTTTTGTGGGCTTCACCTCTGTGGTGCTGGCTGGGGACACGTCCTCTCCCACCTGGGCTATCTGGGCTCCTTCCCAGGCAGGAGCTGACGTTCCTTATCTCGGTGACAGGTCATTGGTGGATCACCTGGGGAATGACACCCTTCTTCTGGTGGCTGGTGACCACGGCATGACAGAGACTGGAGACCACGGAGGCGACAGTGAGAAGGAAGTGAATGCAGCGCTGTTTGTGTACAGCAAAACACCCCTGTTTGGCACCGGCCCTCCAGAGGTGAGAAGCCGATGACCCTTAGCTGTCACTGCCTGAGGTGGCATCCGGGGGGAAGGCTGCATCCTGGGGTTACGGAGAGTAGGGGTTTGATCGGGGCTGTTTGGATGTAGAGGGGTGGGGAGCCTGTCACCTTTCCTGAGAGAACAGGGGGATAGGTGACAGAGGATGCAGATGATCAAAGTGTTTGGGACCCATATTCTGGCCCCTCCAGCTGTGAGGTTTGTTTGAGTGGGGCCGGGTGAGCTGTTAGGCAGCCACCAGGCCTAGTCCTAACCCAAGGACCTGCAGCTCCCAGCAGGCATCCTCTGCTCCGCAGGGCACTTGGAGAGGGCAGAGCTGTACCTCTTCCTTCCCCTGTGTTTTCCCACTCGTGGCTTCCCCAGATTCCCCTCTGAACAAGCATGTCTTTCCCGCTGTTCTCTAGCCTGAGCAAAAAGCCACGTTGCTGCGTTCTTTCCGAATTTCTGACTCCTGCCCTGTCTCCCCAGGAGCCAGAGGCCGTTCCCCAGGTGAACCTGGTGCCCACCTTGGCCTTGCTGCTGGGTGTGCCCATTCCCTACAGTAGCATCGGGGAAGTGATGGCTGAGCTCTTCTCCGGGGACGGCGACGCTGTGTCTGCAGCCTTGCAGCAGCTCTCGGTCTATCACATCAACGCCAAGCAGGTACGGCCCACAGCCGGCCATCCCGTTGAACTGGGGTGGTGACATCTCTGTGGTGAACTTAACTTTGAAAAGTTACCTGCTTGCAGTGTTTGCTCCAGTGAAAGGGGGCACTGTTTTCCCCAAAGAGAAGTGAAAGGTAGCTGTTTAGTGCTGTGGTGTGGAAAATACTGCCTGGGAAGGTGGCACTCGCTTCAGGATGGAGGTTGGTCCCCACTGGTCGGAGGTGGATTTGTTAATTGGGGAGGCTGGTTCCTTGAGGCTGAAGACAACGAGTGGCAGGTCTCATTAACGGCAATTCAGGAGTACAAATGGATGTTTTGATGATGCTTCAGTTTTGCAGGAGAAACAGTGTTAGCTAAAAGCTGTTCTAGATCCGTGGCAGAAGGAAGACAGTAACAGGACTAAATAGAAACACCATTTAACGGGCGACAGTGAAGTGGCCTAGAGAAGGACCAGTTTACACCAAGCACAACAAAATACAGAACCCCAAGAGCTGAAGGGCAAAGTTTAAATGAAAGTGACTATACCAGGTGTAAAAGAAGCCCAGGCCATGTGCTGGGGCAAGCCAGATCCTCTGAAGAGGACGTGAGGGCCATCTGTTGTGGCTCTGGGTGTGCTACACAGCACCGCACGCATTGCAAGGCACGTGCCTCAGCTCAGTGCTAGTCTGCCTTTGAGGGACCCCGGGACTGCCAGGAGCACTGGGATAACTCCTCCAGCCCACAGCCAGCTCCTCGGTGTGCCATTAGGACACCACCGGTGCAAGGCAGCCAGGAGCTGGAGAGGATGCGATTGATGATGGGAAGACAGAAATGTTCAGCCTCTCTGCTGTGCCTTTATACAGCAGCAGAGTGCTTTGCCACCCTCGTGGTTTAACTCTGGCCAGCAAA
>NW_010247082.1:0-4933 GCF_000690775.1 Eurypyga helias | reverse complement strand
GCCGGAGTTAAACCACGACAGTAAGGGTTTTGGATATGGGCAGGCAGCTGGTGTGGGTTTGTGGCACACACACAAGAGAAGGAAGCCATCCCGGCATCCTGCAAATGCCAGAAGTGCTAGTGCGGGGGCCGGGGAGGGCTTTTTGGTGCCGGTGTGAGGGCATGTGCTGAAAAACCCGCTGATCAATGGTGGGGTGTTTAAACTGAGGCTCCAGAAGGCTGAGTATTTGTGGTAAATCACACACAACTAGCTGATAAGACAGAGAGGATGTTTTACAGGCAGAGAACTGAGACAGTGATGAGGTGACTAAATTAAACCCAAATGCATGAGACAGGTAAGATATTAACTAACATCTCCTTATTCCCTGCCTGGGTTCTTAAAGCAGACAGCACCACGTGCGCTGCTCTGTCCCCACAGCCTCTGTGAGGGGCTGTCCCTGTGAACCAGTGTGCACTGCGTCGCATGCTAAAAAATACTGTGCGTGATGAAAGGCTCGGAGCCAACAGGGCTGTAACAGCATTAATTAAAAATGCAATTAAAACCCCAGAATGAGTTACCATTAGCCAAAGGGGCTAGGAAAAACCAGAAGGTTGGTTTGGGTTTTTTTTTTTCCTAATATATTGGAGTGGGAATGGAGCTAGAGAGATAACAGGGCAATTAAAAATGAGAAATGGATTAAATTCATGATGACTCAAAATGGCTGGGAGAGGCTGACTTTTTTTTTTTTTTTACATTTGTCTATAGTGTATTAAATAAAGAAGATGGGATAATCAGGAAGTCAGAACGATGCTGTAAAACTAATTGCTGATTAAGAACATAGAAAGAGTAATTGGATAATGTAAAATACGTGATGTAACAGCTCCAGTAATATATATGTCAAAGGAGCTTAAGGAACTGTGGAGTCAGAATGGATCTGATGAGGCGTTATAGGATGTTTTCAACATCTGGCTTAATGTACCTAATGGCAGTGCTGAGTTACAAGACTCATCCCCCTCTGTAGTCACGGTGAGCTAGTCACCTCCAGAAGACAGCAGTATAAATGAAGATGTAGGAGTCTCTGAGGGTAGCCAACCCATTTAATCTGGGCATCTGAACTAGTGAACCACCTCGACACAGGTGATGTGGAAGTTCCCCACCTGCTTTGTTTCACACTGCAACAGAGAGACCAAGGAAACAAAGTGCTTTCCATCAGAGATGGATGTGATGAAACCTGTCGCTGCTGATGCTCCTGCTCCCCTCAGGTTATTACGGTGTTCTTATTGCCAGGACGCTAGAGCCTTACTGATATTGAGTTCACACTGACTCTGTATTCCTTTAACTCCATCAACTTGCAAGGGAAAAAATTAAGGAAATTGAGACAAAAATGAGGCATCTTCAAGGGGCAAAGCTGCCACTTGCTTGTACCAGCACTAAGCTCAGAAGGGTAGACTTCAAAGGGAGCGATGCCTCTTTTCTTTGGCAGCTGGATGAAGCAAACATAACACATATCAGCACATATATAGTTTTCCTGATTCCAGAGCTAAGAAAACATCTTTCATACACCTAAAGACTAGGAAATCAAAACTGATTCCCTCTCAATTTCATCCTTATGCCTTAATCCTTTAATCAGAAATGATCCCTGGCAAGGACTTGTTTTGTTAACAAGAACCAGCAGAGAACTGTAGAGTTGAATTTGAACACCTCAAAAAGTTCCTGAAATAGGATCAATCTGCTAAAGTAGCTAGTGGGAGGACAAGACAATAAGATACCCAGAGACCAGTGGTTCACCCTTCCCTCGCATACCAGCCTTGCCTTCTTCACTCCCTGCTGAAGATTCCTGCGTCCTCGATCCTTTTCATCCACTGCCGGGGCTCTGAAAGCGGTGCGGAGTGACTGTGCAGTCACTGGCAGTTAGGAGGGAGCGTTCCAGTTGACTTGTAAGGAAAGCCCTGGTGTACTGGTGTGAAAAGAGAGAAAACAGCTCTGACAAGCAGACCATGTATAAAATATTAATTTTATACATTAATAAATGTTACTGCGGGCTTGTATCCAGCATTAATACACCATGTGCTGTTGATGGGTGGCACTGGGGAGTTTAAGGCGGCCAGGGAAAAGTATTTTGCAAACATTTTTTTCCTACAGACTGCTAATTAAAACCAAACACACCAAAAACCCAGAAAGAAGTATTTTCTTTGCTGCCCTGCCCTTCCTGAGCAGCCCAGCTGGGACAGCTGGTGGTGTGCTGCTGTTGCCAGCAGCATGCCGTGCACACCCTTCCACCTCTGCAGAAACACCCCAGAAAAGGGAAGAGGGATGCATGCTTCCGTTACCATTTTGAACTGGAGTAAGGGTAAAGACCTCAAGCTCATGCTTCAGTCTAGAAACAGGCATGCAGCCTTATCACCTTCCATCTCAGAGACAGCAATAGCTGCCGGTGGGTAAGATGGGGCAAGAGAAGACTCCAAGCCACTGAATAGGCAACTAGTCTTTATTAACTTCTGCTTCCAGCACCTACTCCCACTGGCCTCCACCCTACCCGTTAAATCAGCTGGAATCAGGCTAGGAACTTCAAATCCCAGTGGCTTCCTCTGGTTGATTCTTCTTAATGCATGTGTGCACAGGAAGGCAGGAGACGCTGAAGTGGCAGTTTTAGCAGCTTTAGCCTCTCCACAAAAATCTGCAGCAGCCATCAGTGGCAGATTTTTCCTTAGCCTGTTGGCAGTCTTGAACTCCCACGTACATCCCACTTGTTATTTTACAGGTAGCATCCTGGCATTTAGTCAGAAGCGAAAACCTACTGCAGGCAAATGAAAGAGCAAAATATTTCTGTCTAATTCTGCCATGAACACCAGCTGGTCATCTACCCCTTCCTTGTTCAGAAACCCTGGGGGTAAATTGGCATGAAGTTGTACACATTTCCACTGAGAAAGCAAGAAGTGCACTAGCTGGGAAAAGCAAGAAACGCATCAGAAAGGCAAACTGGAATCATAGAACCACAGAATGGTTTGGGTTGGAAGGGACCTTAAAGACCACCCAGTTCCAACCCCCCTGCCATGGGCAGGGACACCTTGCACTAGACCAGGTTGCTCAAAGCCTCATCCAGCCTGGCCTTGAAGACATCCAGGGATGGGGCATCCACAGCTTCTCTGGGCAACCTGTTCCAGTGCCTCACCACCCTCTCCATGAAGAACTTCTTCCTAATATCTAATCTAAATCTCCCCACTTTCAATTTAAACCCGTTACCCCTTGTCCTGTCACTACAGGCCCTTGTAAAAAGTGTCGTTCCAGTCTCTAGGTCAGTTTTGGTTTAACACCTTGCACTTCTTTAGATAGATCCACACTGTATCCCACCAGCTTCTCTGACCTGGTCTGTGTGATTCCTATGACTTTAGTGGCTTTCCCTCTTATATCAGCTGAAAATGTGGGAAAAGAGGTGCAGTTTCTTCCTCCACAGGATGTCAAATGCATCACTATTTGCCATAACAAGGATGCCTTCCCTGACCCCTCTTCCATGTTTTCAGGGATCAGACCCACTTTTTAATGATTACAGCAACCTTTGAGATTCAGAGAACTTTTCCTCTCCACTTCCCCCATGTACTATTGAGAGAGAGAGATTTACTATTCCCCCACCACCAGTACTGAGAGAGATCAGGAAAAACCACGGTGACTAACATTCCTTGGCACACTCTCCTGTGCTTTTCTGACAGGAGATTTTAGAGTGGATAAACTCTGTCACACAGAAGGTCATATACAACCCCAAGACTTCTACTGTCCACAGGTAGAAATCATCAGCACTGAACTCATGTGTAAGTTTAACACCTGCAGTCCTTATCCTGCCTTCAGGTGTAGGTGGCATCAAAGCATATGAAAATAAAATTCCACATAAAATCAGCACTACTAATTCATGCCTTATTTCAATCCCACTTAATAAACCATCAGTGCCTACTACAAACCTTAGTTGTTTCACCAGTGATGCCTACTGTAAGGGAATCGGATAGACTGGTACACTCAGGTTCCTTTACCCTAATTTAGAGACACAAAATAAATGAGTAAATATTAAGAAGAGCTTCTGATAGCTTTGCGCTGCCTAATTATCACAAAATCATGGCTTCAATGCACTAAAATTCCACTCAGTAATCAGTGTAATTAAAACCTCATGTACATCTTCCTGTTTCCCCTGCAAAGCGGTCATTTGTTAAATTGCCAGATAGGTTGCTGCATCAGCTTTGCATTTCAACCTGATGCCATGGGGTAACAAGGCACACACCATCGTCCTCTGTGCCTGCTTGCACGTAGGTGTATCAGCCTTTGTCTAATAGCTGTTGTACTAAACAGCCAATTTCCATCAAATCTTTGGAGGTCTCAAAGTTATTCTGGTCCTGTAAGATATACGACAACAGAAAACTGAGGAGGGATAATTGTAAGCACCATCCACTTCATTAGGCATAAGGGAATTCAAACAGGAGCCCAATTAAGCTTTATTGGTCCTCTGGTTTACCAAACTATTTGTCGGTAACATAATCATCCCACATGGACAGAATCATTGCAAAATAAGGAAAATAGGGACCTCCAGCGGGCTCTCAGACCAACCAACCGGATAAATGATACTGTGTCATACCTGATAAACAGCTGTCTAACCCGTTAAAGATTGCCAGTCCTGCAGCCTCCCCAGGCGCTTACACAAGCATCCATCTTTATCTTGTACTACAGCCGAGACACTGTAATGCATTAGTGAAGCTCTATAAAATATGGTTCAAAGCCTGCGGTTCGTGGCTGCGTTTGCATTTCCATTTACAGAAGTCAAGGTAAGGGAAGGAAGGTAAAACAATGCTGCAGCACTGATTTTTCTCAGGGACATGACAGTTGCATAAAGGGCTCTGCTAATCAGAGCCACCAGCTGCCGACTCAGAAAAACCTCGGCAGCCTTGCAGCAATTCATAGAATCATAGAATGG
>NW_010247081.1:0-265 GCF_000690775.1 Eurypyga helias | reverse complement strand
GATCTTATAGGGCTTTTCCAACCTCCGTGATCCCGTGACTGTGATTCTGTGAGGAGACTAAAGGGCTGGGACATGGGTTGGAGAGGGAGGAGAGGGGCAGGTTGAGAGGGGCACGCCATGGCTACAAGCTGAATGCACAACGCTGGCACCAGACCCACAGCACAGGAAAAGGCGGCACTTGTGAAAATGACCCGGCGCTCGGTCTCCCACAGGTACGAACGTGCACCTGTTACCAGGGGGGCCTTCCGGGCCTCGTCACCACCGG
>NW_010247080.1:2697-4164 GCF_000690775.1 Eurypyga helias | reverse complement strand
TCCCCCGTCCCAGAGACGCCGGCGCTCGGCCCATCCGCGGCCAAGAGCTTTATCGTTATTTTTAGGTCCAAAAATGTGAAATTCCATGGGATCTTTGATTGGATCGGCCTCAGCTTGACGTAGGGGGCGGAAAAAACTTGAGGAAAAAAAATCCCAAAACAACCTCAAAGGGATCAACCAGCATTTCCAGCCCCTAAAAAAGGGGAAAATCCAACTTCCTGTGGGGTAAATCACCCAAAAAGAGGGTTTAGAACCTATTTTTAGCGTCGGATTTTGGACCGTTTTTACGGCGTATTAAAATATCGTCTTGATATCGCTATTCCGCGTCCCTGGAAACGGGGGAAAATTGGGATAACGGAGGCGGAGGTTGATTTTTCTTTGGGAATTCAGGGGCTGCAACGCCAATCCGATGCCTCCCGGCGGGTTCTCGCGAATCCGTTCAAAATTGGGAATATCAGAATTAAAAGGAGAGGGGAGGGAAAAAGGCCGTTTTCTGCCCCAAAACTCAGGGGTTGACCTGCCTGAACCCCGAATTCCCACCCCGCTCCCAGTTGGCAGCCAAGAAAACACCCGGAATCTACAGAGGGGGGTGACAGCCCTCCACTGGGAAGCACCAGATTCTGCGTTTTCCCACCCTGAGCCCCATTTTCCCCGGATTTTACACCAAAACGTGGGGCTGACGCTTCAGGGCAGGGTGACACCCTTCCCCCATCCCAAATTCTTCCAGTTTTTTCCTTAAAAACAACCCCGGATCGGCATCGCCTCCGCTTCTCCCGGGGTTTATTATCCCGGGGATGAATTAATTCCCGTCGGGATGCAAAGAAAAGCAGCTTTTTCTCTTTGTTTTACCTGGTTTTAGCCATTTTTGGGGTGTTGTTTTTCCCCGGATTCCCTCCGGGCGGGACGCAGAGGGGAGACGGGACCCGTTTTGGGGGGTGAACCCCTCCCCAAAATTCCAGCTGGGATCCTGCTTTCCCAATTCCACCTCCAGCCCAGTAGAACCCACTCTGCTGGGCAAAATGGGGTGAATCGGGGCAGGAAAGGGTGTTTCCAGGCCGGGAAGCGGTTCCCCCGCCAAGGGGATTCCCGACTCCCGGATCAACCCAACCCCAGCCCAGGAAATTTGGGAAGAGGTGGGAAAAGGGACCCTACACCCCCATGGCCGCGCAATTCCACGCACCCCCCCACGCCTCGGGGTCCCGGAGGGGGTGGGGAGGGTCCCGGAGGGGGTGTCCACCCCCCAAAATTCCAGGCCCAGCATTCCCTGTTTCGGGCGCACGTTGCAGCCCGGGTTGGGTACGGAGGGACAAGGAAAGAGGACGGAGCCGGGAAAACAACCAGGATGCTCCGGGGTGTCGGTGCCTTGGCCAACGTTGCCCCCAACATCAGCCCCCCCCGTCCCCAAGGTAACGCTGAGGGTAGGACCCTCCCCCCCCCGGGGGAGAAATTTGGGGGGGGGGGGGGGGG
>NW_010247080.1:0-2632 GCF_000690775.1 Eurypyga helias | reverse complement strand
GGGACAACGGTGGAGGGGGGTGTGGTGTGGTGTGCCAGAAGGCATTTTGAGGGAGAAAAGGGGCAAAAAGGGGAAGCTGGGGGGGGCAACCACCCCCGAACCCCCTCCCCATCACATCCCTGGCCTCAAGGTCAGCGAACGGATTCGCTGGATAAACTCTTGATTTAGTGAATTTAAGGCTTTTTGCTTATTTTTTCTGGCACTGGGACCCCCCCCCCGGATGCAAAATTCCCTTGATCCATACCTTGTCCATGTCTATATATATTTTTGGGGGGGGGTGTTTATATATATTTTGGATGTTTTATATATTTTTGGGTGCTCATATGCGATTAATCTCCCCCCTCGCCCCTTAAACTGCTCCAAACCCACCAATTATTGAACTTGGCCCCCTCCCCAAAGCCGCTTTCTCCCCCCCCTTCCCAAAATTCCCTCGGGTAATCCATCCGGGAGACGTGCCCTCTCCCACGTTGGGGCAGGCGCTTGGGGCTAAACCGGCCCAGACCCCCGGAGGGGTCAAGGGTTGAGGTTGGGTCTAAGCAGGCCCAGATCCAAGGAGCCCAATTTTGAAGCCGGGCCGACCCAGGAACGACCTCGGGAACCAAATTGTGAGGACAGGTCTAACCCAAAATGACCTGAAGAGCCAAATTCTGAAGCTGGGCCTACCCGGGAATGATGTCAGGAGCCAAATTTTGAAGCTGGGCCTAACCCAGAATGACCGGAGGAACCAAATTTTGAAGCTGGGCCTAACCCAGAATGACCGGAGGAACCAAATTTTGAAGCTGGGCCTAACCCAGAATGACCGGAGGAACCAAATTTTGAAGCTGGGCCTAACCCAGAATGACCGGAGGAACCAAATTTTGAAGCTGGGCCTAACCCAGAATGACCGGAGGAACCAAATTTTGAAGCTGGGCCTAACCCAGAATGACCGGAGGAACCAAATTTTGAAGCTGGGCCTAACCCAGAATGACCGGAGGAACCAAATTTTGAAGCTGGGCCTAACCCAGAATGACCGGAGGAACCAAATTTTGAAGCTGGGCCTAACCCAGAATGACCGGAGGAACCAAATTTTGAAGCTGGGCCTAACCCAGAATGACCGGAGGAACCAAATTTTGAAGCTGGGCCTAACCCAGAATGACCGGAGGAGCCAAATTTTGAAGCTGAGTCTGCCCTGGAATGACCTGGGGAGCCAAATTTTGAAGCCGGGCCTAACCCGGAATGACCTGATGAGCCAAATTTTGAAGCTGAGTCTATCCTGGAATGACCTGATGAGCCAAATTTTGAAGCCGGGCCTAACCCGGAATGACCAGGGGGAGCCGGGCTCTGATGCTGGGTCCCACCACGGGGCTCGTGGCGCCCCCCAACCTCCCCCCAGGCAGGAGTTAAGGAGTTAGGGTGTTCCCTGGGCTGTTAATTACCTTAATGAACCTCAGCCCCTTCCCAATTAAGGCTGCGGGTTCATGTAAACGGGGTTTTCCCTCATTTCTGCCCCTGGCAGGGGGGTCTGGAGGGTTTGGGGTGATGCTCAGCCCCCACCCAGCCCTTGGATTTGGGAAAAAAACTAAATTTGGGGTTTTTTTTGCCACAAGAGGGTGGAAGAGAATTCTCTTCCCCACCATGTGTGTTTTTCTCAATTCTGGGGTTTTTAATGTTGTTTTGTTCTGCTGCTCACAGAAGCCTGAGAGGTTGGGCAGGGCCAGGAAGTGCTTTTGCCGGGGGAGGGGGCAGTGAGGGGGGAACGCACCCAGTGGGAGAAAGAAAGTGGAAGAAAATAAGTTGGAGAAAAAATAGAAAACAAGGGGAAAAACCAACCAACCAACCAAAAATCAGAGAAAGGAAATGAAAAAAGAAAAATAGAAAAGAAAAAAGGAGGAAAAAATAAGAGAAAAAGTAGGAGAAAATAATAGGGAAGAAAACAAGAAAAAATGGAGGGGAAAAAGAGGAAATTATAAAAAGAGAAAAATAAGAAAGAAAAATAAAAAGGAGAAAAAATAAAAACAGGAAAGAAAAAGTGAGGAAAAAGGGAAATGAAAAAAGGAGAAGAAATAGGAAAAGAAAGGGAAAAAGAAATAAAAATTAAATTAAAAAAGGAGAAAAATAGGAAATAAAACAGGAGGAAAAAGGAGGAAAAAAGGGGAAAAAATGAAATAAAAAGGAAGAAAAAATAGGAGAAAAATGGGAAAAATTATAAGAGGAAAGAAAATAAGAGAAAATAAGAGAAGAAGAAAAATAAGAGACGTGAGAGGGAAAAAAATGTGAGGAGAATGGGAGAAAAATAGAAAAAGGAAAATAAAAGAGAAAAAAAAGGAGGAAAAAATCCAAGAAAAAAAATAGGGAAAAAAATCCAAAAGAAAAGAGGGAAAAAAATCCAAAAGAGACAAATCGAAAAAAAATAGGGAAAAAAATCCAAAAGAGACAAATCGAAAAAAAATAGGGAAAAAAATCCAAAAGAGAAAAATCGAAAAAAAACCACAGAGGGAGAAAAGGGGAAGCATGAAGAAAAATGGGGGAGGGGCAGGATGACCATCACCCTGGGGTGATGCCCCCCCACCCCCTTTTTTTGTCCCCCCAGGGAGGGGGCGGATGAGGCAGGAGGATCCCGGGAAGGCCGAGGCAGGGGCGGGCGAGGATGAGG
>NW_010247079.1:0-3725 GCF_000690775.1 Eurypyga helias | reverse complement strand
ATGGTATGTAAACACCTCCCAATTTTTACTGCAATTATCCTCGTAAAACCTTGCCATGTATAAGAAATGAAGTGTATCTCCTTAAGTACTTTGTGATAATTTATAATGGTCAGTGGCTTAGAAATAATTAATTTAAAATTTTATATAGAATTATCTACCTAGGGAAGTATTAATCTATGACTTACTAATACAGACACCCAGCACAGTTATTCAAAACAGAGAGTCAGCTTCTGGTTTTGTATAAATGGAACAGATGCAGTCACGCCTGCAAAACACTGCTGCCCAGATTTGACTGATAAGGAAGAGGTATAAACAGAAGCTAAACAAATAGAAATAGATCACAGAAGAGTACTGCTATGATGCAAAGCTGCTTGTCTTAACCTTACTTTTGGATTTAAGTATGGGATTTACTTGTCTCTAACCAGTACCTCTGTGCTGTTGGCTATATTTTTTGGAAATTGATGGCAATCTATGTCCACAGTAGCTTATATGCATAAGTTCTATATGCAAAAGTATTTCTTAAAAAAAAAAAATAAAAAAAAGAAAGAAAGAAAAAAGAAAAAGGCAAGACAAATGTTTTCATAATATAGGGTTTAATAACCTACGGAAATAAGAAAACAATTAATTTATTTGCTTTTGCACATGTATAAAATGAGAAGTTCAAGTTTCCTATCAAACAATATACAGAGATCTTCTCTTCTAATAAATTGCACATTTGTCCATTTTGCCAGTTTTCTCATCTTTAATTTTATCCATGTTTTTAGATTAACTGTTTAATCAGAGGACAAATCAAATCAAACCTCTATTTCACACTGATTTTGAAGAATCACTTACAACTGCATTATTAGCTCCCAGATATAACATGGGATCTATTGACAGATGTACATAAAGAAATTTGATGGCAGGAGTGGATTAATGCATACCACAGTGGTTAGAGAGTATGAATCAGTGGCAAGTTACATAGCTCTAGTGACTCCAGCAGTAACAGGATTGAACGATAGAAAAGGTCTCAAAGGGCTTTTTTTCACAAGTACTTTCAACAGATAATTCTATAATATTTGGGTATCCCCGAGGTAGGGTAAACAACTGATACATTCTAAAATTTATACCTATGATATTTAACAAAGGGCTTTAGAACTTGGGAATCTTCCTAGCCTTTTTGCTTTCTTTGAGCTTCATTTGTAGTTCCTTCTCTCCTCTACTGACATTTTTGTAAATTGGCCATCAACAATAATATTCTTAGTACATAACTATGTATATCTTATTTCATCTTTTCTAATTGCTGTGGAATGGGTGGAAATAGGGACCAAATCGACTGTCACTGTAAAGACAAGTCAGTCTGACTGCAGAAGTTTAATACAGAATTTTTGGCTACATTTATAGAAATTTATCCACACATCCCACATATTTAATTTTTTTTTTTTTTTTTTTGCTATTCCATCCTAACTGTATTTCCTATTTTCAGTCTTTTTTGTTGCATTTTATTCCACAGTTTTTCCCTCATCTCTCAGGTGGCTCAATATAGATCTGAATGACGCTCAGTACCATGAGGTTCTTCTGCATCTCTTTATTAACAGTACCTCTGTGAGAAACCTTATCTTGAGTTGGTTGTCTCAAAGCTTGCTGTCAAAGTTGTGAAACCTCCTGGAGGCTTGGCTTTTGGTAGCTTGTGGAGCAGGCATTGCCTGCAGGCCTGAATAGATAAGGGCCTACCAAACAGATAAGAAGGGAATAGCCTTGGAGACCAGTTCTGACCAAGGGCAAAGAACAATCACATCGCTTCATGAGAGGTCCAGACTCAGAGGACCCCCAAGCCTGCCAAAGCACGCAAGTGGTCCTTTGCGCCCTACGGGATCAGCGTGCCTAGCCTGAGAGCATGCGTGGGAGGTAGGAGTCAGCAAAAAATACCCTGTTAAAGACTGTGGGACCAAACCATGACAGGAACCCTCCCCACTGAAGACTACAAGACTATGGACCAACAGGATGTCCGTGGATCTATGATGGTCAATATCCCTTGCAATTCTGTCCCGATTGCTTGTTAAATTTTCTCCCTTTTCTATTTTCTCTCCCCCTTGTTATTTTCTTAGAACAAAAATAAATTCTTTGTTAGTGACATCTGACCTCATTTGTGTCTTAATCTCACTCAGTACAACAATGAATGTCCCCCTTCCTGGGATAACGGTGTTGGGCACTCATGTATATTCAAATTTATATTATATCACATAGAACTTTTATCGTGTCCCTGTTTTTCTAATTATTTCTGAATAGTTTGCCCATCTTCAGTTCAAGGAAGATCATACTTACAGGATCCTTGAAAATAGATTAATTCTATTCTAAGAACCAATAATTTCCTACTCTTTGACTTCTCTATTTTGATTATTTCTTAATTAATTTGTGATTTCTCATTCCCTAAGCTTTTTGCTTAAGTGTTTTCTTTACAAATCTTGTGCAAATCTGGTTTCTGATTCAAAGCATTTTTATTAGACATAATTATTTTGTTCAAATACTCATTCATTATTTCAGATTATTCTAACATTCTGCAAGACATAACACCCTAGTGTTTGACTTACCCTGTATTTATCTGTGTTGACTAATAGATTTTCATTTACCACTTCATCAAATTTGTGTGGTTTATATGTCAAAACTATCACCTGGTATTTTCTGAACCTTTGGTGAAGCTCTTTTGAAAAATGGGTGCCACTCTTGCCAAATTTTTTCCTCTAATTTTAGACAGGTTGGATGGACAGATTACATAAAAATTAATTTTTTAGCAGTTTCATATCTGAGTTTATTTACAATTTGTGGAAGATTACAATCTAGCCCTGATTTTTGTTTTTTGTACTTTTTTTTTTTTTTAAGAATATTTTGTACTGATACTGAAATTTCCTTGGACTTTTCCTAGGAATCCTACATAACAGAGAGTAACTCTTGTGAAGGAATCTCCCTGAAGACATTTGCCATGGGATCACTGGTGAAAAAAAAACCCAACCTTTAATTAATTTTATTTTTCAACAATATATTTCTATATCTTCTATGCTAATTTTAAACATTGTTACAGTCAAGTCATTTTGCATCCTTCTTCTGAGCAAGGTTTTGACATTTGTCTTCACTTTTTGCCTCTAATAGGACCTATTGTTGCACATTATCAAAAATAGTATGTGTAATATGCTTTTGAACCTTACAAATTCTGCCCATTTAAACTATAAGAGTAATAAATGTTGTGGTATTTCAGGGAAGGAATATTTTCTAGAGTTATAATTAATTCAGAAGAATAAGATATTCTTATCCAGCACAGTTAACTTTACATAGTGGAAAACAACCAAACTGGAGTTTGATATCAGCATTACACCTTGAAAACATATTTCAGTTCCTGCATTTTACCCTTTTGATCTTAGGGAAACTATGCATAAATATTGTGGTAGAGACACAAAATAATAAGAAGTCAAAGGCACCTGTCTAGAAGATGAACTCCAGACTTTCTTCAGACTGTGATCTGATCTTTCCTGTTCTGTGTACTGTAAATATTTCTGCTCTGAACTTATGTTTACAAGATCATATCAATTCAAATCTGCCACTATTCTTCATTACAAAATTACAAAGAAAAAATGCCAGAAGGTAGGCTTTAATTATAAAGAGATTTGGGATCTATATTAAAATCACCTGGTTGGATTTCTTATTTAGATGTCACAGTTCTTTCACAGGACTGTTGTCGTGGTTTAACTCCG
>NW_010247078.1:0-278 GCF_000690775.1 Eurypyga helias | reverse complement strand
CTCTTGCTGCCCATGCGTTTGCTGGCATGGTGCTGGGGGGATGCCGGGGGTCCGGGCAACGGGAGGGGGTTGGGGGAAGGAGGAGGGACTGAGTCAGGGTTCCCCGGGTGGGGGAAGGATGCTGACCCCGTGCCTCTGCCTAGGCCTGGCCGTGGCGGCATGGGGGGGACGCAGTCGCTGGCGCTGCCCCCGAGGAAGGGACCTCACTGCGTGGGCTGCACAGATGTCATGGTGGGCCACACGCGGCAGGTACGGGACAGGGACGGGGATAGGGATGG
>NW_010247077.1:0-1047 GCF_000690775.1 Eurypyga helias | reverse complement strand
GGCTTCAGCCACCCTGGGAGGCGCAGCCCTGCGCCTGTGACGCACGGGTGGCCTCTAGCCACGCCACCCTCCGAGCCAAGTGCCCCGGCGTCACCCCTGCCCTCTAGATTTGCCCTCTGGAGCAACACCTTCCAGGAATTGCCTTTGGAGCCCAGCCTGGCTCCCCGAAGGACGAGTGAAATGCCCCTAGCACGGGTCCCGCCGGCACTGGGAATGCTGCCGAGGGCGCTGCCGGGCACCGCGGGGTCTCATTGCCCTCCCATCGCCAGCCTGAGGGAGCTGAGCTTCCAGCCTGCGTCTTGGGGAAAAGAAAACAGCAATCAGTTTGTGGGATGGTGTTGCATAAACCAGGGAAAAGACGTGGTCCAGTGCTGCAGCAGAATGCCTGGCGGGTACGGCCAAGGCTCTGGGGGATGCTCCAATGGGAACCGGGGCGGAAGCTCCTGCTTTACCCAGGCAAAACCTCCCTGGGGAGAAAGGTCGGGTCCTGAGCACCGGCTGCTCGGGGGCCTGACACAACGTTAAGAGAAGCCGGCGTCTTTCTTCACTCTTTATTGTGTAAAAATAAAGTCAACAATTCATGTAATCTTGGCAATAAAATGGAAAAAGCATGAGAATCAGTAGAAACAGTGCATTTTCAGAACTGCTGCGATGCGGATATCATAACCCATTCGAACCCCAAAGGAGACAGAGAGCAGGGAATAGGAAAAATGTACAGCTTTGGTTAGCAAAATAATGACAAAGTAAGATACATGTATTCTCTCCCCTACTGTACACTATGTACATCGTGTTGACATCACACCCTCTCGTTTTTTGTTGGTTTTTGGCAAATCGACGCACCTGGGACCGTGGGTTAAACCTTCTCAGGGGTCTTGTTCTTCTCAGCAGGTTGCGCTCGTGGCTTCGCCGATGCAAACAGGTTCTTCGGAGGAACTGAAAATTAACTCACGAGGCTTTTTCGGGTCGGTGGTTTAAAAAGGGCACAGTTTAAAATCCGCTGCCCTGAGCCGCAGCTCGTACGAAGGTGCCTCGACCCCGGGGCGAGGT
>NW_010247076.1:0-41450 GCF_000690775.1 Eurypyga helias | reverse complement strand
CTGAGCCTGGGAAGAAAGGAGGAGTTGGGGGAAAGGGCTTTTGAGATTTGGTCTTATTTCTCATTATCCTATTCTGACTTGGCTGGTAACAAATTAAACTGATTTTCCCCAAGGCAAGTCTGTCTGCCCATGATGGTACTTGCTGAGTGATCCCTCCCTGTCCTCATCTTGACCCACGAGCCTTTCCTTAGGTTTTCTCTCCCCTGCCCAGCTGCGGAGGGGAGGGACAGAGAAGCTTTGGTAGGACTGTGACCTCCAGCCAGGGATAACCCACCCCAGATGTTTTTCTTGCATGGTACATGTGAGACATTCCAGTGAAAGTTTGTGTCAATCTGTGATCCTTAACCTAGTACAAGGCTTCTCTTAGTTTGCCCATTTCCACCCAAAATAATCTGCACATGAAGATCGAGATTTTAGGCTGGAGAGATCGTGCTTGTGTAGCCCACTGAGCTGGCGTTTTCAGGACAAAAATGCTGGATTCTGGTTGCTGCTTTGGAGTTTGGCAGCACCAGCTGTTGGGTTAAATGAAAGCCCAGAGTTCATGAAGAAACAAAACTTGTGATTTCCAGGACAAGGTTTTCCAAGGGGTTTTTGTGCTTTCGGAATGGCCTGTCTGTTTGTACCTAAAATACCTACAAATAAAACATAACCCAAACTGTATTTTATCTAGGGATAAGTGATTGCTACTGCTGCTTTCCAGGAACAACTTCTCCTGAACCATATGGCAAGGCGGGAGGGGTTGCAGTGTGCCCTGGATAGCGGTGAGGGGAGGGTGGCTTTGCTGAGGTGATGCAGCTTGGTTTCCCTCACGAGGGCAGTGTTGTTCCAAATGTGCTTGGCTGGGGGTTTTCTATTGTTAGTACTTCCCTTAAAAGCCTGGAGCCCTCTGCCAAGACCTGAATCAAAACTGCAAAACTCCTTTATTTTGAGTCACTGGTGTGAAATAAGTGAATTATAGATGGACATCTATCATGAGGAGAATAGCCAGGCTGGACCCAGGGGGATAAAACCTTCACATTCTTCCCTGTGACCTACCTGTGAGAATAACCGTGTCAGTAGCTGCTGCAGAGCTTGGCCGAACACTGTTTAAATGTCATTTTTCCCTATTTTTTTTGCAGGTACTCCAGTATTTCATATGCTACATAAATCTTGTAGCAAACTTGCGTCACGCAGCTTGGGCTGCGCCTTCTGCTCTCGCTTGTTTCACGTGTGTTTTGTTGCAAATCTGTCTAATCTTATACAATATTATGTGAGCGATGAAGAAGCTGGTCCTTGGGAACGGCAGCCCGGAGAGGAGTGATCCATTATCGGTATCTCGCCCATCTGCAGTGTATGCAAATCTCAGATTCCTTGGTGTCTCTTAGCTTCCCACCAATATTTGCTTATGTGGTGAATGAGAGGTTTTTGGAACCCTTTTCCCCTAGTCCAAGAGGGTGTTGGGGCTAGTCCTGATTTAATATGGGTATGTTTCAGTTTAGCTTTGGTATTTATAACACTCCAGCCTTATCTTCTCGGTGATTCAGTTGCTAGTGCAACTCTCGGCTGGTTGTACTGTGGGGTCTTTCTGCTCTTTAGGGCTGAAAGCCAGACCCTAATGTGGTTTTGAGCCCAGCTGTGTGTATACTGCCTCTAGTATCTGTGTCAAATGATGTTTTTGAGGAGTTTTTAAAGCCTATACTGATAACACTGCTGTTCATGACTACACCTTATTCCCAACATCCCAGTCCTGTAAGCAAACGTGTAATTTCTGCTGAGGTGAGTGTGTTCCACATGAACGTGTTATTCTAGTAATATATGTGTATTGTCTCTTTTGAGGGCATATGGCCTTGCGTAATTTTGGTTGCCCACCTGGACAGGAGTAGTTTGTTGTAGCTGAAACAGCTAAGTCCTGAATTCTTAGAATTCAGACCAGTTGGAGCGAGTCCAGAGGAGGTCATGAAGATGCTCCGAGGGCTGGAGCCCCTCTGCCATGGGGACAGGCTGGGAGAGTTGGGGTGTTCAGCCTGGAGAAGAGAAGGCTCCGGGGAGACCTTATAGCACCTTCCAGTGCCTGAAGGGGCTACAAGGAAGCTGGGGGGGGCTTTTTACAAGGGCCTGTAGTGACAGGACAAGGGGTGACAGGGTTAAATTGAAAGTGGGGAGGTTTAGATTGGATATCAGGAAGAAATTCTTCCTGGAGAGGGTGGGGAGGCACTGGGACAGGTCGCCCAGAGAAGCTGTGGATGCCCCAGCCCTGGAAGTGTCCAAGGCCAGGCTGGATGAGGCTTGGAGCAACCTGGTCTAGTGGAAGGGGTCCCTGCCCATGGCAGGGGGCGGGACTGGATGGGCTTTAAAGGCCCTTCCAACCCAAACGATTCCATGATTATCCTTTTGTTGGGTCCCATGTGGGCATCTGCCCTGTGTGGAAGGCTGTATGTGTCCTGCTTCTGGTGATCTTTTGGAAAGCAGGGCAGGATGTAGCCCTGATCTGAGCATGCTAACCTGTGTAGGAGACCTAACACCTCCTCCCTCTTTCTATAAATGTTTTGCAAGCTTGGCTCTACTCCTCTGCCTGTATGCTTGAGGAACCAGGTGACGGATGCCAGTTCAGACCGACACAGAGCAGAGCCCAGGCACTTGCTTTGCGCCCTGACTTAGCGTGGTCTGGGTCTTACTAGAGCTCTTCGTTAGGGACCCTGCATGGGTTGGACAGTGGCTTAGATCACCCAGAAGGTCACTTGCCAGGGCAAGAAGTTTAAGACGGATGATCTGCCAGCTTGTCCACAGCCTGTCCCCAAACCTCCTTCCTTAGGGCTGAGCAGTTTTGGCTTAGAATTAAAAAAAACCCAAAAAACCCAAAACCAAACCAAACCCAAAACACACAAACAAAAAAAAAACCCCAAAAAAACCAAGTGTGCATGGGGGAAGTGTGTAGAGCAGAGAACTTCAAAACTCTCTCTCGGAAGCCCCCTTTCTGCTAAGTTTTGGGCAAAGCGAGTGGAGCCGGGTTAGGTGAGTTGTGTTTTTCATGAGACGCTTCTGCCTGGGTTGTAGGATGAGCTGTAGGAGGGGGGTCTGGCCACTTGATGGGGCTGTTAGCACAGGCAGTGGTGGTGAACTCACCTTGGTTTTATTCCTGCCACAGCTTTGCTGAGGAAGCCAAAAGAAAACTGCTGCAGCTCCGGCTCTACAGCTTGGCATTCATATATTCGAGGACTGGACAGGACCAGGTAAACTAACAGTTAAAACTTTGTTTTCAAATAAAGATTTCTGGGGACCTGATGGCCAGTTTTGTGCGAGGACCATCCCAACGACGGGAAAAAGGCGCTGTGTCTTTGTTGGTGTTGTCTCCTGACTGGAGGATATGAAGGGTGTCTTCAGGTCAGCAGTACCCACCAAATCGGGTTGCATTCCGCAGCAGTGAGACTCAGCTATGAAGGGCCCTGTACCTTTAGTAAAGCTTGCTCAGGCCCTGGAGCCATGTTCAGCCAGCATCGAGTGTCCAAACCTTATGGACCAATGTTTCCATCTAAGGATACGACCCTTTATGCTGCTGAAGAGAGCGCTAGCCTGGAGAAAGGAGATAATAGAGCCTGCACTCCGTAGTCACTTCCCTGTAGTTTGTGCAGGTGAGCAGGAGGGAGCGTGAAAGGCTCATACACAGAGCTGTGTTTTGGTGTTGAAGTATGTGTAAGCTGTGAGGTGTGGAACAAAGGGAATCTGGCAGATAAATGCCCCCATGCATCCAAGTGTTGTATCTGGAGGGGTGCTTTCCTTTTGGAAAGATTCTCTTGGTGCTTCCAGGTGCATTAAGGGTAATCCTTAATATAAGAGTAAAATAAATGGCTGGAGATGCCTGGGTATAAAACCAAGGAAAACTTTGAGCTGAATACCCAAGTTCTTTTTGCACAAAATGCCTTGTTTTCCAAAGCTAAAGAGGGACTGTGTATTTTCTTGAGACCTTCTAAATGGGGACAAACCTAAGTGATGTGATGAGACTCCATTTCACACTCTGTCAGTCTTTCTTCTGTGGCATTCAGGGGACCCCCTTAATTTCTGGTACTTCTAGTGCTAACGTTTCTATGAAAATGCTTGCAAAATACTGATTACGATGGACTTCCTTGATGTCAGTGGATGTAAGAGAATGCAGTGGTGGGTGTGTTTCAGCACTGCTGCAAGACCCTTCTGATTCTTCAGCCCTGAAAGGTTTGGATACTGCCTTGCTGTTCCGTAGTCTGTTGCTTGATAACAGTAGGGTGACTCCAGGGTGGGAAAACCAAGGAGCAGTTTTTAAAACCTGGACTGATAACTTGGTGGAGACAAAGTTTTGGGTTTGGTCCCATTTTCCTCATGGGCCGAGCTGTTGCAGTTGAGAGGAAACACTTGCAGTGCCTGGAGAGAGACTGGTCCTTGCAAGTACCAAAACACAATCGCTGGGGGTGCGTGTCCCTGGGTCTGGGAGAAGGGATGTTGTAGATGTGGTTTCTCCATGGATGAAGCCCAAGAAGGATCAGTTTTGTTCCCATGAAGCTCATCTCCCTTGAGCAGAAAGAAAGCAACGTGCCTAGGAGCTAAGTTTTCCTAATGGATAGCAAATTATACAGAACTTATGGCCAAAGAAGCGTTTGGAGGTGGTGGCAGTGACACTGTGAAAGGCTACGTACCGAAAAATACACTCCCAAAGAGAAGTGGATGTTAGGGAGGGGAAAAAGCCCACAGGAGGGCACTGGGAGGGGCCAGTGTTTGTAGAAAATGAACAAACAAAAGGAGGGGAAAACCCAGGTTATGTTGAGGTTTCCATAGCAACGCAATACTTCTTCCTAGGAAATCTCAAATGATGAGATCTAATCTATCTATTTAACTCTTGCGTGCAAAACCCTCTCCTCAACCTCCCTGCTGTCCTCAGCATCCTCGCTGGGCGTGTGGTCAGTACGCAGCGGTGGTCTGCGTGGGGAATGATGTTCCTAGGACAAGCCTCTTCTCTCCCTCCTGTTCCAAAGCACATGGAAAAGGAAACGCTTAGGAGGCAGAGGGTGGCGTGTGTGCGAGGGGCTGTGTGTAGGAACGTCTCGTGGGCTGTACTGATGTTGAGAGTCTTCTCTTCCCCGCAGATCCCAGGGAGGACACGCTAAGCTGGGACGGAGAGTGGAGCTGCCCGGTGGGTACGTTGCTGAGGTGTTCCACAGCCCCCAGGATTTACCGTGTAAGGATGTGTCCTCCTTGGAAATGACACGGCTTAGTGCCTGTGCTACGCTGGAAAACTTTCTGTGGATGTTTGGAGAGTTCATCCAAGTAGCCTGACTTAAGCTTGTACCCAACAGCCTGTCCTTGTGTACGTATACATAACACATGTACATAAACCACACGTATACGTATATACCTCTACAACTGCATTGGTGGTGGGGGAGTTCTGAACCTGCAAAGGAGTGAAACTTGGAAACGAGCTTGCAAGCTGCTGTTTTATCTCTTTCTAGCACAGTATACGAGCCAAGGGCATGTGAAGATTTGGGGAGACTTTTACCTATTTCTATGAAGATTTCTGCGTTTCTGTTGGTGAAAGCTGGAGTCCCTGTGATGCTTCGTCACGCGTTATGGCTTTTGTTTTTGCTGTAGGCCTCCAGACTTGGGACTCTGGGTTGAAGGGCTGTGGTTCTGGTGTGGTATGTGTGCAGCGGGGGCTGTTTTCGGTCTCCTCTGTTAGAGACCTGGGGCCTGGCTGGCCATAAGGGCAGAGAGGGGCTTCGATACCCTGCTTGATCACCCTGGTTGTGGTTCTTTGTGGCTTTGAGGGAAGAGCAGAGCCTGCGGCATACGATGTACATAGGGCTTCTGTGTTTATACGCACTGTGTTACAGCCTTGTTAAGGGCCTGACCGTGGCCAAGCCCTGCAATATGCAGCAAAAACATTATTCTATTTGAATAGGTGGGCTTTTTTTCCCCCCCTCTGGCTGTTGTTCTGTAATTAACCTGTTAATGCTTATTGAGCCCTGAAGATTTTTTGACAGCAAACCACCATCGTTATGGTATTGGTAGAAAACTGGTTCGGAGGGGTTCAAGGAACAGTAGTCCAGGTATGCGCCAGTAAACAGGAAGCAGTACTTTAACATCTCTTAACAAACCATCCCCCATCTTTAAACACTTATTATATTTCTTC
This sequence comes from Eurypyga helias, assembly GCF_000690775.1. Lineage (NCBI taxonomy): Eukaryota > Metazoa > Chordata > Aves > Eurypygiformes > Eurypygidae > Eurypyga > Eurypyga helias. Next base: position 35,317 of record NW_010247076.1, on the reverse strand, counting down.
ATATTTCTCCTGACAGCCACCTGTTCAACTTCTGACCTGTTTGTTAAAAACCTGCACGCCATCCATCAGAGGGATACGCCATACAAACTTCTGTTCTGTGGGCATTAAGTAAATTATTTCTTTAAGATCATATGGCAGATCTATAATTAATTAAACCCTCCATGATATTAGCGCAAAATAATTTAGCCTTTCTAAAAAGGTAAATGTAATTTGCCGATCTGGTATTTGGAAGAATGCTTTCCCCAAAATCAATTCCTTTAGTTTCCAGAGAATAGAAATGAGAAGCAATCTCATTTTAATTATATCTCTTTATTGCTAACAAAGGAATGATTTATGCAATTAAATTAACTGGCTAGAAAATTATTCTCAGCTGGGCTGTCCTAATTCTTTGCTTTTTGAATTGCAGGCTCTTACACTTCTCTGTGTAGATTAATTTTTCTGATATGCAAACAATGCTCCTTGTGTTCGTTTTTAACATTTTTTATTCACAGCTCCCCTTTTCTTAGTGTCAATGACATGAGTAATATTTGTGCACTGCTGGGCTCTGATTCAGGCCCTTTTTTATGTAGAAAGATGAGGAAAAAAAAATCTTTTCTTTTTGAATCTCATTATTGCCAGCGCAGAGCAAGGTTTGGAAGTTTTCTTATCTAGTGCTGAGAAACAGCAGCAGGAACATGGAGGGACTGCAAAGATCATAGAATCACGGAATGGTTTGGGTTGGAAGGGACCTTAAAGATCATCTAGTTCCAACCCCCCTGCCCATGGGCAGGGACACCTTCCACTAGACCAGGTTGCTCCAAGCCTCATCCAGCCTGGCCTTGGACACTTCCAGGGATGGGCCATCCACAGCTTCTCTGGGCAACCTGTCCCAGTGCCTCCCCACCCTCTCCAGGAAGAATTTCTTCCTGACATCTAATCTAAACCTCCCCTCTTTCAATTTAAACCTGTCACCCCTTGTCCAAATGATGCAAGCTTTTGAAGGATGCATCAGCACTGAGGAGGCAGGTGAATTTGCAGCTAGTGTTAAGAAAGTGTTTTTTAATGTGTTCCTCTGAAATCCCTGTCTCCTTGCAGCCAAACAAAAAGCTGTAACACAGGGGGGAAAAAAAAAAGTCTCATTTGTTCACAGATTTCATAAGGAAAGAATTTGGGGATTTCTTTTTGGCCTGGGGTTACCTTGCAGTGGCTGGCCAGAAGGTTAGTTAGCGATATTTGGGCTGAGGGGAAACTTACCGTGTAACGACCCATTGGGACCACGTGCCAACGCGGTCTGACATCTTCCGACTGGGGCATCGGTGTAATCTCCCGGTTTACAACAGGGGCGAACATGTTGGGGAGCACGTGTTAGCTCCGTCTGAGCCGTCCTGCCCAGGGGCAGTAGAGGTGTGTGAGCTGGTCAGCCTTTGCTGTGTTGGCACTCGCGCGCTGTTACCAGGTGGTTTGGAAATGAAGGAAAAGCAGAGTTTGGTCTGGGTTCGGATGTAGTGCTTTGGGTGTTGGGAGAGTCTGTGCCGTTGGGATTCAGAGTGGCTCCTTGGGATTCATAGTGGCTCCTGACGATTTTTGAACTGGAAGGATGGAGCTCTGATGGGTTGGGTGGGAGAAGAATTCACTTTGAGGGTGGATCATCCAAAGGTAATCTTCCTTCTGGGCTGGATAGCTGCTGGGTGATGGGGTAGTTGGCCTGTTGACTGCAACTATTGGTGTTATCCTTAAGGAGATCACCGTAAGAGCGGCGTGGACTGGTGTTGCTTAGAAAGTGGGATCCCACTGGTGGGAAGAAGCTTTCTCAAACAACAGCTGCCCTTGGCTGGCTGTCAAAGGGTGGTTGTTATGCTTTAATTTTTTTCCCTAGTCCCGCAGGCTCTGCACTGGGTGGTATGGTTCTCCCCTAGGAACACCTTGGCTCGTATAGGAGCAGATGTCTTACAACACCCGAGGAGGATGCCACTGGGGGTGAGTTGACAAGCAGTCTGTAGAACAGGCTTTGAGTTCAAAATGATCTAGACAAATTGAAGGAATGCTTAGAAATCAATAAGATGAAATTCATGACAAACATCACCTTTAGGGAGGAAGCATCTGATTTAAAAAAAAGAAAAGAGAACCAACTACCTAGGCAAGCAGTACTGCAGGAGGGGGTTTGGGTTCAGAGTGAATCACAGCTAAGTGACTCAGAGCGATGCTCCTTTGAAAAGGAATCTTGCTCCTGGAAGTGTTAATAGGAGTGTCATGTGTAAGTTATGGGGTTGGGGAGTTATTGGTGAAGTCTAGGCTGGCAGAATGTATCCAGCTTTCCGTGCTGCGTTTCAAAAGCCAAAAATGGGGAAGAACTGTGAAGTCATGACCTGTGGGATTAGCGGTGATAAGTGGTACAGAGGGAGAAGAACAAAATTCACTTACAGCAAGAAAGAATTAAGCTGATAGCAGGGAAACCTTAACCATAAGCTACAATGCTCAACACTTGCATATCAGCCTGCCAGAAAAAAACCCTCTTGGATGCACTGGATGTGTCCTTTGGTCCCACAGCTCCACCTGCTTCTGTTCTGAACTGGGCAAAACCGCGCTTTCTCCTACCCCGCAGTCGCCCTGTGTTCCTACAGCCTGTGTGGCTTCATACCTCTTCCTCATCTTAACTTGGCTCCTGCTCCCAGTTTCATTCTATTTTGACAGCAAATTCCAGTGGGGGCTGGTACTGAAAGCAGCTTCGAGAGATGACTAAGGGAAAGGTCTCACTTCTCAATGCCAGAAATTCTCCCTTCCTTTCGGAACAAGCGGTGCACATAAACATACAAGGGATGGAGTAAGCAAAAAGATGTGCCCACAGTGATAGGACTCACGGGAACGGTTCAGAGCTGTGACGGGGGAGGTTTAGATTGGGCATTGGGAAGGATTTCTTCATAGAGGAAGGTGGTCAAACACTGGAAGTGGATTCCTAGAGAGGTGGTGGATGTCCCAAGCCTGTCCATGTTTGGGAGACATTTGGACAATGCCATTAATAACATGCTTTAACTTTGGATCAGCCCTGGATTGGTCAGGCAGTGGGACTAAGGTGATCACTGTAGGTCCCTTCCAACTCAAAGAGTCTGTTCTGTAGTGGAAGGACTGACACATGCAGAAGGGAAATGTAAAGAAACCAAAACTGAACAACCAACCAACGAAAAAACCCCCAACCAAATCAGAAAACAGCTCCTTTCCTACATTTGAGGGCAAGGTGATGCTCCACTGGCATCTCAGATACTGGGACCAGTAGAAATCTTGATGAGGGGCCATATAAGTTGCAAAAACCAGACAGTCCTTTGGTTTACCCTGTTGAACTAAGGGAGGCGAATGCTGCGGTACTGGGAGATGACCAGTGGCAGGTGCATCCCCATGGAATCTCTATGGGAGGGGAGGGAGAGCCAGAGCAAAGCCCTCAAACTTCCGAAATGTTAGGAAATACAGTGTTTAAAGTGCACTTGAGCCAGAGCAAAGCCCTCAAACTTCTGAAATGTTAGGAAATAGAGAGTTTAAAGTGCACTTGCAGGCACAGCCATGTAATAGTAATCCTGCCTGTGAAAGTGATGGTTTCAAGGATCAACGCCAGAAGGAACTCTGCTGCACTCTGTATTCTGGACTCCTTTTCTCTTCCTTCACAAAGGCAATAAGAGTGAGTTCCCTCCAGATCCTCTAATAGAATTAATCACCTCTCCACGGACCATTTCCCAAATGCACCCAGGATTTAATTTCACACCGAGTGATATCCAGATGAAAAGCTGGCTTTGGTAATAGTGGGAAATCTCTACTGCAGGTGGCTCTTCTCCCTGACAGAAGATCCCTGTGCCGCACTTGTTGATTGATCCTGCAGAGGCGGCTGCCGGGGAAGGCTTTTCCTTTCTCCACGAAGGCGTGGTGCTTTGGGAAGCTGTTTTAGACGCGGTCTCCGCGTCAGGCGTGATGCTGCTGCCATATTAGTAAAACAGGGGTTAACCTGGTGTAAAAAAGGGACGTGTGCAGTCAGGACTATGAACTTTGGAAGATGGGGTGGAATTTGAGGACCTTATGCATTTGTCCATGGTTTCCTTAAGAGAAAAATCCCTGGTAAACCCCCATTTTGCTCTTGCTTCGCTTCATTCGTTACTCTTTGCTGTTATGTTTTGCCCGGAATTTTTTTGAAAGCCTACTGTCTTCTATTTCTGCTCAGGTGCCCTTCCTGGTTCCTGTGAAGCAGGACCCAGCTAGGTGGAGTTTGGGCTTGCTGGCATTAGAGTGGTATTTGAATAAAACCAATTTTCACAGGTGGTGGGTGGGTTTTGGGTGTGGGTTTTTTTTTTCCCCATTGTATAACATTAAAATTTTAATGATTATTTTAATAAATATTACATGAATAGTTAATATTTCATTTCAAATAACAATGAGACTTTTGCTTATAGCACTCGGATATCTGGAATATGATACAGACCGAAGTTAAAATCATGTGGCTCGCTGCACTGAACAGGGTGCAAGTACTGGCCTTGTACCTTCATTTCTTCTGACTTTTCATTCCCAGCCTTTCCCATCTCCCAGTAAATTACTGAGTGATAGCTCCTAGTTCTTTTATGAGCAGCAGAAGAAATGAAGCAACGTGAAATGCAGATAGTATATACTGAGCAGTACTGTGTGCAATTAGACGATGTATTTAAGCACGTATGTGCTCTCTCATCGCATTTCAGAGGTAAATGCGGCGTAACAATGAACTCAGGGCTTTGACACAGTGGCCTCTTAAAATCCATCGTGTCCTCTTTGTCTAGAACAAGATCTAGTTTGGAGTTGGATGGATCCCCTTAAGGTCCCTTCCAACCTGAATTATTCCGTGCCTCTATGGAGATCTGCGTGGCTGTGTCCGGACTGACAATAGCTCATCGCTCGGGTGAAGCTTGGCACTGAAAGATACCTGGAAATCCAAGCAGCTCGGCGAAGGGATCAGCCTCTGAACTTCACCTTCGCAGCCCCGTGGAGTCCCTCTGAAAAGCAGCCCTGTCCTCTCCAGCATATGGCCTGCTCCTTGCTGTTTTAGCGTTGCCCACCTACCCGCTGAGGCTGCTCTGTCCCATCGCTGGGGTTGTTAATAAGGCCCGTTAGACAACATTTTTCCCAGTGCCCATCCCTTAGGGATGCCATCAGTTGGACTTCGTGCTGCCCGAGAAGCTCAGCCCCTCTTATTTCTGCCCACCCTGAATTTTCATTTCCTTCTCCCTCCTTTTTGATCCAAACGTACCCTTTCTACAGAAATCTTAGTGTCTAGATCTGTCTTGGCAAAGAATTGGCTGCTCTGTTGGCTCTAAAGAAAACTTTAAATATGCAAATAATAATAATAATTATTGCTGGCAATAATGGGAGCAGCAGGGGATTTCATTTTTTTTTTTTTTAAGATTTCTCTGTCCTCTGCAGATGCCACTTTAATGCAAATCAAACTTTGCGGATTGTGTTACCTATTGAAAAATAGTTTCAATTAGAAATTCAATTACACTGTCTTGGGGGGATGGAACTGACAGTTTCTTTGAATTTTGCACGTTATAGAGGGCTCCAAAGTGCCATAAATCTGCTAATTGATTTCTGTACCTGTAATGTTTGATTAGGTGTATTTTATTGTCTTCTTGGTTTTAATTAACCCCAGGCTTGTCAAAATGCTTCCACTGACAAAGGATATATGATGAACTGAGATAAACTCTATTAACAGAGGCTGACTTTTGTCAGTAATCGCTATCATGCATAAGAGTTATTAGGAATTATCACACACAGAAAGAAACTGTACTTTTGGTAACAACTTTTATGGGCTGCTATAAATCTGTTGATTGCCCCCTCCGTGCAGGAGATAAGCAACTGTGAATGACAAGGGGTCCGAAGGAAAATCAATCATTTGCTAGATGTCTTATAAATATTAAGAGTGACAAAATGGGAAGAGCGATGAAGTCCAAGTGCTGAAAATGGAAGGGATGCTAATGCACCTAAACTTCTGCCCATTAGAGATTGTGAGGGCTGCGGAGACAAGGGCACGACTGCCCCAGGAAGCGCTTGGTTTTAGTGAAGCTGAGTGTGTTACCTGGGCTCTGGAGGACTAAGGAGATGTTGAGCCTTTTGCTTCTGTGGCCTTGGGGGGAGCCCAAGTCTGGGCTGTTACCCGCTGGAGACTGTCCCTTGCCTAAGTGTGGACACCCAGGAGGGTCATGTCACGAGTGTCTGGGGACGGAGGCGAGCGACGGGTTGATGGGCTGGTGATTTCACCCGGGAAGCAATTGCAGAGACTGTAGCTGAGGCATTTTTGCTGAGCACAGAGGTACTTCGGGATGCTGCGTGCCGTTCGCATGCTTTGCTGTTGGAAACGTTTTATGTAGGAACACAATAGCAACCCTGACAAACCAGGAAAGAAGGGTTAATATCCTTACTTTTACTGATGTCCCTGCCTGTAAGGACTTGGTTTATGTAAGATCTTTAGGTAGTAACTTATATAAATATATGCAGAAGTCTGTGTGTAAATATTTTTGGCTGAACTGCAGCTTCATCCGTTGCAGACCTCTGCCCTTGTTTGGTCTCTGGACCCTTTATTTCTTTGGAGCTGTTAAAGTCGATATGACTACTACCTAGAAACGCTGTATAAACTCACGTTTTGTATACGTAAGGCAATGTTTGTCAACCTGGTTTTTTTTTTTTTTAACTGTAAGTGGAGAGAGCACATACAGCCCTTGGGAGCTGCAGAGACCCGTGTGCCTGGACACCTCTTTGTGTTTTCTGCCAGCTTCTGTCCGAGCTTTAGATGCTCGTGGCTGCATCAGCTTGAAAGTTGATGGATCTTCTGTCTTGCTTGAAAGGGTTAATTTTAGTTTGATTGTCTAAAATCTACAGATGGTTATCTATATATTATATAGATATAAGACGGTATTTTTAGTTGACTTTTCTTTGCTGCTCTTTCTAGGAATTGTCACAACAACTTACGAGCCCGGCTTGCGTGAGCGTGCGTGGAGGAAGGAGTAGCGGAGCACGTGAGGTCCTTCAAGCTGTTTGATCTAACAGTGTTAGGATATTTAGCTTGTTAAAATTTTGGGCGAGCTTTAAAACATCTCCGGAGCTGGTGAGGAGTGAGATTCTCACTTAGTTTCACCCAAAACGGATCTTCCAATGCTTGTGGCTTTTTGGAGCAGTCCTTTTTATTTCCTGGGCACTGCAAAGTTTGAGTGGGAGGAGTGGATCTACTCTGGCGTGGATGTGCTGGGGTGGAGAGGCATAGCTGGAATCAGGGAAGTGCTACTCCAAATTCTACTTTCCTATGGGTCGTTCCCACGCAGGACATGCGTGGGAGGTATTCCGCAGCACGCTGGGATCCTAAGGGACCGCGTGTCTCTGAGTTGCTGGAACGAGAGCTGCGTGGCTGGTTTCTGCAGCCTAACTCATCTTGGTGCTGGACCCCTGACGTGGCACAGGTGGGATTTCCTATGGGATTCTCCCCTCTCAGCTGCCGTGAGAGTGGAGGACCCCAGTAGCTGAGAATTGTCATCTGGCTGGATGTTTTGTGGGTTATTTTTGAGCCTTGGACATCCCATACGTGTGAGCATGTGAGGAGAGGTGCAGAGAGGGCTAGCGATGCCCTGTATTGAGGGGCTGAGACAGATCTTTCAGCCCTGGTATGCAGAGAATGGACCTGCTGGCTGGGCAGGTCGAACTGCCTTGCTGTGTGTGGTACAGGAGTGCTGTATCATGGTATTGCAGCTCTTCCTTCCCTCAGACTTCAAGGGGCAGTTGGCATGGTTTATAGCTGCACCCTTTCTGTTTGTCTTAGTTACACAGCTCTGTTTGAGTTTCCATGCAGGTCTCATGTGTGGGAGCGCATATATATCTGTATTCCCTCTTGGGGTATGCTGAAAACAATCCATTTAGAAACCAGGTGTCCTTGTCTCTCTCGGCATCTGGTTAAATATCAGCGAAGTAGGGGAAGGTAAATCCTGGGATGCTTTAACAACTGCTGGGGCTGCGAAGCCCTCGGCTCCATCTGATGGGATTTGAAGGTCACGGTGGTTGCCCACATGTGAAAGATGTGTCCTTATTCCCCATAGATAAACCAGACCCAAATGATCTATTTTAAGGTGTCCCTAAGCTGAGCTGATGGGGAGCGGCGTGTGGTTTCCGTGTGCTGAGAGCAGAGGTCGCTGTTGAACTGGAAATGGAGACCCCTCACCCCTCCAGAGCCCCTTCTCTCTGTTGTGTCCAGTTCCAATCTGTTCCGTAGGACCTCAGCTGCCTTTTCCCTTGCAAAAAAAGACTCTTCTCCCCAAAGCGCAGCACTAGGCTTCTGCCAGTGAGGGACTGGATGATGCAGTTAGAGGGGAACGTGGGACAGTGTGGTTGAGCTCTGTTTCCCTGCAGCTCGCTCCTGCCAATTCCCCTCGCTCTTAATCTGCAGCTCCTCCGTTTCCCCCATTCCCGGCCCCCAACATAGCCTTGTGGACAGGAGACATCTCTTCTTTTGACCCTGTGAAGGGATAAATGTATGTAGTGTTGAGCAGCAGAGGGGCAGCCGGGGCAGTGTGATGGTATGAGAGGGGCATGGGCGTGTGGGCGATGTGATCTCCCATCTATCTGCAAGTCTGGAAGAACGAGCCTGGTCAGAACCAGACATATCTTTGGGTAACATGGCCATCCTGAAAGCAAGATGCTGTAGGAGGGGAGCGCGTACAGGAGCAACGCTCAATATCTGCGTTGAGGTGGGTCATACAGTATTTTCTCACGCTGGGGTATGGGAGGCTGTATGCCATGGCCCTTCTTCATCACACACTTGAACTGGACTGACTGTGGATGAGCAGGAGATTTGGTATGGCTCAGAAATGCCCGAAACAGCAGCATGCCAGGCACGCCTTGTCATGTGGACAAGCGTCAAGGTGTGGGTCCTGGTTAAAACTTGGTCTAAAGCTTCCCAGCAGCACTGCAGGGAAACCTATTTTGAAGCTTGCTGGGCCCCTTTTGACTGTCCTGGGGGTTAAACTGCTGCTGCTATGCACTGGCTGTCTTCAAGGCCAGGCTGGACGAGGCTTGGAGCAACCTGGTCTAGTGGAAGGTGTCCCTGCCCATGGCAGGGGGGTGGAACTAGATGGTCTTTATGGTCCCTTCGCACCCAAACCATTCTACGATTCTAAGTGCACTCTTGCAGAGGGTATCATACTCTGGGCAGGCCTTTGGCAGGAGACATAAAGCTGAACCACTGAACCTGGCTGATCCTGACCTGGCTGTGAGCTTGTCTGCACCAATTCCCAGACAAAGAGCTGGCTGGAAAAGCTCAGCTCCTTGTATGAATCTCCATAAAATCCCATAGGTCACAATTTGTTGCAAGTCTCACAGGTGAATTAGCATCTTACATCACCATTCCTTGCAAACACCTCAGCTTTGATTTCATTGCTTCTCTCTAGAGAAAAATCAAGGGAGATCTTCTGGCAGAGGCGATGGACACTCGTGCCTTTCTTCAGGAGAGTTGCCGGGAACACGTGGACTTGACAGGGTGGGACATCCACAGCAGTGGCAGCGACAGCCTGGGAAGCGAACAAACTGTGCTTCACGCAGCCCCGCTGAGCCTGTATTCACAGCAGACTGAGATCTGGCGGTATGTTCTCAATTGGTTTATTATAGTCAATACTTATAATTAATAGATATGGGACAGACAGGATCTGAGCCTCCTGGTGTTGTAAATACAGATCTGCCTGCTACCTGGAACTGCAGTCTAGTCTCAGCGGAGCCACAAATCCTTAGTTAAAATTTCAGTCTTTTGCCTAGACCTGGAGACTTACCGTGGGCACGTCTGTCTTGGCAGAAACGGGTTTTTTCATAGTCCTGCGATTCCAGTACGTGTGGGGACTAGGCTATCCAGCAGAAGGCACTATTAGGCTAGAAAGATAAGCATGGTGTGCTTATTTTGGCAGTCACATTCAGCATTACCTGTATTTGGGTGGATTCGAGTTGTGCCCCTCTTTTTTTTTTGGGGGGGGGAGCAGAACCCTGCATTCAAAGCAAGGGGACTGTAGGAAAAGTGTCCAAATAACTTGCAACATCCTGTAATGTTGCTGCAGGAAAGGTCTGAGTTAATGATCCGGTTGATTTACAAGACAACTGCATGACAATAGAAATTAATATTCACTGATGAGCCAAAGTGAGAGGCCTTGATGGTTGTTTTTTTTTTCTCTCTCTGTGTCAAAACTCTGGGTGAGGTCATGTACCTTGTGTATGGATCGGAGGGGATCTGGGGATAAGTAGCATTCGATTAACTTTTGGGCTATCCTGGAGAATATAGTGCAAGAAATCCGGTGTGAAACTGCCCAAATACTGGGCTGCTCTGAAAATATCTCCAAGTACCAGTGAACGAGTAGTCGGAAAGGGGAGGTTCCTGATCAAACGTGGCTTGGTTATGGGGCAAAATGTAAGAGGCACTTCTAACCAATTTGTAGTTAAAAACGGGCCTGCTGAGTGAAAGCTGCTGACAGTGGCACGTCCCCTCCCTGCAGCAGAGGGCTGTGTGGGGAGGGACATCAGTCTAGCCTAGTGGTAGTCAGAAGTGGCTGCTGAAACTCTGTGTTTAACCCAAAGAACTCTAGCATCCATCATAATGAACAGTTCCCCATCAACCCTAGGCCATGTGGGAGATAAGGACCTCCAGGGATGCACCCATCCTTCCTCCCTCCTGGCACTGAACCTGTCTCTTCCTCAGAGAAAACGGGGAGATGGGCTTGTCTGAGCTCTTCGATCTGCTGCTCAGCATTAGCAGCAGGGACTGGGTGCAGAGGACTTGTCAAAGGGGCATACGATACGGAGCTCCTGGCTCTGCTTTCTGCTCTCCAAAGCCCAGCAAGGTCTCTAACATCCCCAGGCTGTCCCTCTCCTGTAGCTTCTCCCTCACAGAGCCAAGTAAAACTCCTCTAATAGCCTTTACGGTCTTAACCCAATTTCCTTCAAAACTGCCATATGCTGTGAGCTTTGGGAGGGATTAAGAACATGAGAAGGCTGCTCTTTTAAATCCCATGGAAAGGAGGAAACGTGGCATTTTAAGTGCTTGCCGCAAAGGAGTAGAGGAATCTCATCGCTTCTGTTTTGGGGCAGGAAAAAACTGACACCCTCACCAAACTTCAGCCTCCCTCCTTCAGCAAACATTTATCCTAATTGGAGGAAACGTAAGGGAGATCTCGCTTGCTGTTTTGTTGTCATGTTGGGTGATGCTCTGAGGTGCTTCCAAAACTTGTGAACGAGGCCATGTGGAGGATGAGGAACTCCAAAGAAGGACTGGATGCTGCAGGGATGGGGTTGAGCCTCCCACTGAGTAACCACTTCCCTCCATATCAGCAGGAGATCTATTCCCGGCTGTTTTGCAGGGTGCTGCGCCAGGCAGGTGCTGTCTTCTGAATCACTCTTTTGGCATGTGATGGGAGGTAGCATTTAATTTGGGAGTTAAAATACCTGGCACTAGGGATGGCCCTTCAGACTGAACAAGATAAGGCAGGGTTCAGGTGCTGGGTCAGAGACATCCTTCTGACACTCCCGCTGGGAAGCTGGTGATCCTGGAATTGGGTGTGGAGGGTCTACGTGTGACAGGCTCAACGTTTTTCAGGATTTGTAGAGCCCTGCTGAAATCCATGGGCTGTCATGGAGCGGGACACCCTCCTTTCCAGATGGCTCAGTGCTAGTGTGTGCTGGTCCTCGGTCCAGATCAGCTCATGAGGCTCTGGTGTCTGTCACCTGGAGTTAAATCCTGCCTGAATCAGGACAGGGAGCAATGCCCTGTGGCCAGAATGCCTCCATCTGGGCGAGAAGGAAGAGTCTGTCTCTGTAGCTATGGGGAGACTTCATGCAATGAAGCTGAAATAGCAGAAGGTGGGCAGTTCTTTCGTGTGCATAGAGGTCTCCTGCACGGTGCATAACCAGACTGAGACTGGAAATATTTCTTCACCTGGAACACCTGATCCTTGATCCTGTGTTTTTTTTGTAGCCCTATGCAGGGGGTGTTGCATCACAGCACTACGGCAATGAGTGAGATGAACCCTTTCTCCTGCTTGTGAGGGCTAAAATACAAGTTTATTCTGCATTTAGAGAGTGCCTGACATCCTTTCTTGCAAGCTGTGGTTGAAGGACAAAGTGCAGTGATGGAAATGGTTTGGAGAAGCTGGATCCAGAGGTCAATTAGCGAATGAGCAGGGATAAGAAAATGGAGGTTGAAAAAGAGTCAAAGATATTTACAGCCTGCGTGGCCTTCCCTCTCCCGGTGCTTTATTTTTAATGGCTTGCTGCTTTTACCTCTCTTTGTTTAATGAATATGTTGCTGAGTTATTGGAAGTGCAAACTGCATCCAAAAGCAGGACACTCAGGGTTTATTATATTCATATAACTCAAAACCAGCCAAATTGATTTCCCCCCCCCCCACCTCCTTCTCCACCTCACCTTTAAATCTCGAAGCGGGTTTAGCAGTCATGGCGGGTGTGAGACTGACAGCACTGGAGGTGGAGAAGCTGTATTTAGGTAATGACCCCAGCCGTGGGTGGGGAGAGCACCCTCTCCTTTCCAGGGCCAGCCTGGATGAGGCTTGGAGCAACCTGGTCTAGTGGAAGGTGCCCTGCCCATGGCAGGGGGTGGGACTGGGTGGGCTTTAAGGTCCCTTCCAACCCAAACCATCCTGTGATTCTTTGCCTCCCACCACCTCTCCCTGTGGCTTGGGGTGGATGCAATCCTTGGCTGTCTCCTTGATATTCTGTTCTCCACTGCTGCTGGAATGGCTTTAAGATGCCCATCTCTTCCATCCAGTTGGCAGCATGGCTTCATGTCCATGTGGTCACCTCCGCTCCCGAGTAGACATCCTCAAGCCATCGCAGCTTGGAGTGTGACCTTGCAGCTCTGCACCCCTTGATGCAGGAGATGAGTGTCTTGTGTGAAACTCTTGTTCTGGGACATCTCACCTAAGGGCCTCTGGGAGCCTCCAGTGATTGTCAGGCTCAGTCCAGGTCGGTCATCCTTTCTGCAGAGTGGCAGAAGTGGATATATTTGGTGGCTTCTTCCCTCTTAAAGGCAGCCTTCACAGACCTGCGCTTTCCTGGGGGTATCCCAGCACGGAGGTGCACAGGGCAGCAAGGTGTGGGGCAGCTCTTGGAGCCACGCTAGCTGCTAGACCCTGGCACTTGGTCCTGCAGCTACCCTTACCTGTCTGATGGGAGTGTAGCACCGGTGGGCTTCGCAGGCGCCCCTGCCCTGTCCTCTGGGCGTGGAAAAGGGTCAGAGGAGGAAACCAGGGGGTAGGAACATCTCTGCTCCTGGGGAGAGAGAAGGGACCCCACCCTCAATATGGAACAGCGAGGGGTTTTCATCTCAGCCCTGGTTAATGAGGGCATTTTGATCTACAATTGTTGACTGCAGAAAGAGCCTCCCTGATAAAGGGGGAAGGGATGTCCTGGGGGAGAGGGTTGCTGAATATGCATGGCCCCGGGTCTCTTTGTTTAGCTGATATCTGACTATATTTATTCTTCTAGATTACACATTCTGACTGCGGAACAAAGGGCTGGCAGGAGCTGCTCTCTTGTGCTTAATAATTTGAGTGAATTTACATTTCAATGCAGCCCTGCACCACTTCCCACCCCCCATGGAAAAAGCAGAATTTCCCTGTGGTGGGGAAGGGGGAAAAGAAACTCCCACCCCAGTGGCCAGGCTGGGAGATTTATTGATATTCCTCTCTGAATTTATTCCTCGCGAATCCTGTACGTGTGTGCCCACCTGCCTGATGCAGGGATGCTTTTTTCCTTGCCACCCGATTCCATGACTCGCTCGGATAACACTGCTGAGCAGTGTGATTCATCGTCAAGTAATTAACCGTCAGCAGTACAGAAAGTACCTGGCTAGGCAGAAGTGTGAAAACACATCTACACCTAACGGGAACCGGACGGAAGATTTCCAGTTTGAGTGACACCCGGGGAGCCGCGAAGTGACAAAAAGACAGTTTGCCGTTGCCAAAACTCCCCAAACATCCTCTGGTTTCTGTGTAATGTCCTTTTCACTCTACCTTGGTGCCTGGAAGTGCAAAAAAATCATTTGCTGAGTCACAGTGAGAGTCGTGGGGGTCTGGAGGTGGCAGTTTCTTACTCGTCTGGCTGGCCAGGCTTGGATCCCTGCCTGCAGTGGATGGTTCGACCACAGGCTGGTCTCTTGTTTGGGATGAATTTTCCCTGCGCTGCATCCTCAAGCTTTATCCGCAAGCGTGGTTTTGTGTCCCTGCAGAGGATCCCGGGCTTGGTGTGCACGAGTGTCGTGTGCCAGCTGCCACCCGACGCTTGCCGAGCCACAGTTTAATGTCAGGACAGCTTCATCCTCTGCCTCTTGCCCACCCGATGATGACCTTGCACGTGGATAACCCCAGCACGCTCCACTGCACTCAGGTCTCTTGCCACTGCCGTTCTGCATCGGCCCGTTACAGCCGATGTTTGACTGTAGCAGCAGATCTGTGTTGCTGTTGCAAAGGGACATCCCTGCGCGTCTCGAGGCGCTTAGGAGATGGGTTGTGAGCCTGGGGGCACAGGACTTGGCTGGGTGGGATCTGTGTGTTGCTTAGATCAAGTAATACTGTTCTCCCATTTGGTATTCTCTAGTCTTAACTGGCAAAATGAGATGGACCCTCGCTGCTCTTGAGACTGAAGGACGTGATGGAAGAAGCAGCCTCAGACATGCCCGAGTCCAGCAGCAGCCTCTTCCACAGCCTTGTTGCGTCTGCCCTGGCTCTTTGGGCAGCCAAGGGGACAGGTACTTTTCTTCTGAGTCCTCTTCTTGCAATCTTTTTCTTTGTTTTGAGACCTGTGTGCAGTGTGAGGGAGATGAGGGTTCTTGAGCAGAGCTGGAGAGTGCCTCCAAGGGAAGCCCAAATGTGTGACCAGTGCCCTTTAACACGGTCAGGTCAGCCTTTCTTTCCAACCTGAACTGCAGAAGAACTTGGAAATGGGTTTTGTAGCCAGGTTTCACCATTCCTGTCTGCAGTGGCACGTGTTGATCCCTCCGTAAATGTGGTTCCTTGTGCTGTTCAGAGCCACGAGGCTGAATTCTCACTTCTGCAGCAAGGAGCGCGATGATCCTAAATTACCCACTTGTCCTGCTTATAAAGCAGGAGCTTGTGTGTGATGCTGCTTTTCTTGTCGCTAAACTTTCCAGACGCGGTTGTACAGGATACAGGATGTAAAGGCCAGGAACAGGGGCAGAACCAGGACCTTGCGCTGCGTCCCACTCGAGCACGACGGAGGGAATTTCCTGTCCTGCAGAGCCTCAGGCCAAAGGGTGAAACAGCGAGTGGTTGTCAGGAATTGGCTGGAACAGGTAAGTATGTTTATTTTCATGCATAAATGTATGTGTTAATTATTTTTATTCATTTTTGCATTGTGTACATGCATAATGTGAAAACATACATATGCATGTTCCATATTACATGCATATACACAATCTGTAGTATACATGAACACAGTGCAGCATTAAATCATGGGGTTTTGCTTCTCTTAATTACCTAATTATATTGATTTTTTTTTTTTACATTCTGTACATCTTGGTTTTATCTGAACTTTACAGAAGGTGTAAGCAATACACATCTTGTCACATCCCATTTTCACACTAGCGCTGTTGCTGCATGAACCATTGCTAGAAATAAAACACGACTAGAATAGTCAGCCATCTGTCTGGAAAGCACATGCGGTCCCAGATGGCACTTTCTCTCCCGCTCGCTGGTAGCAAAGTCCTCTGTCTAAGGAACGCAGCAGAAACGTGTAACAATTCAGCGGGGATGTGTGTAACGGGCCGCCCTCCCCCAGGCTGGGGCCCAGGGCCCTCCAGCAACAGAGGAGGAAGGAAACCTCGAGCATCGAGCCCGTCTCTAAAGCGGGGGGGTAGGTGTTCATCTCCTGCTGAGCATCCCAGCTCGTTAACCCCACAGCGAGTCCCTCTGCCGCTCAGCTCCCAAGGAATGAGGTTCCTCATCCCGTCTTTCCCCATGCGTGAATATCCCTTTGAAAGGGTGCGTTGGGGAGTGGAGGGAAGGGTCAGCGGGACCTTGGGAGGTAGAGCTGGAGGGAGATGGAAGCTCCGGAACAGAGCTCTCTGGTCCTGCAGGACAATTTGTCTCTCGCTGGAGAGCTGGGTGCTTGGTCTGCACCACTTGGCCACCTCAAAGCCCCACAAACTATGTTCACAACCTGTCTCCCTCCGCCAAGGCGTTGCTCGGTGGTGTTCGGAACGATCACAGCGTGGCATTGCCGCTGGCTTGCAGTTGGTGCCACTTGTGAAAAGACGGCATGGGAATGTCTTTCCTGCCAACAGAGGTAAGTGAAACACCTCTAGTTAACAAAACATGGTCCCTGCTGCTGGCCTCGGCCTCCAAGCGTTGCTTTCACTGATCAGAATGAGCAGAAAAAGCCCAAGAATGTGAAAATCACCTGAAAAAGTCTGGGAATGACTCTGTAAGAATGCGGCTTCATCATCCCTTGAACTCTTTGCCCCTTCATGCAGTTTTGAATCTGGCCTGTGGGAAGGATAAACGATGACAGAACAGGTTTCTACAGAAATGAGGAATATGGAAAAAATAATCGGAAAAATAATGACAACACTCCATGCCTTTGGAAGAGGGACCCACAACCTCTTGGCTGTGGCTTTCACTCCAGCCTTGAAGAGCTCAACAGTGGTCCTGTGAAACCGCACTGACTCTCCTTACCTCCTGATCGTTTTGCCTTGCAAAAACATTTCCTTTGTGCGTTCCAGTTTTCAGGAATATCCTTCAAATCTGCCTCCTTTCCCAGAAAAGTCTTTGCACTATCTAGTGACTTTTTAACCTCATGATACCTTCCCCCACCTGCTGTTTTTTTCCTGCTGGGAGACTCGTGGATGTGGTGTTGTGCTGCAGGGGTTGGCGTGAGCCCTTTGTAGAGGGGAAAGCTGCTGTGCTGGGTCTACGAAACCTTCAGGAGATGGCAAAGTCTTGCTTCAAAACCGGTTCTATACTGGGGTGTTCTCTGGAGATCAACCAGCTGCTTGCTCTCAGGGCTGAGCAAGGGCTGGCAAGGACCCTTGTCACCGGGGTGGTACAGCAGTGATGGTGGGTGCAGGGGGTGTAACGAGTGGCGTGGTCCTCTACTTCAGCGCTTCCCTCCACAGGAGCCCACCCTGCAGCTACAGACGGATGCAGCCACCGGAGCTGCTGGCTCCCAGCTATCCCCTCTGCGCTCACACGGTCGGGAGGACAGAGAGTGCCAAGAAAAGGTCCTGCTGGGGCTGGGCGAAGGGTCAGATTGTTTTGGAGGCAGGAAAAAACCCCAAACCCAACCACTCCTTCCTTCCATTTGGAAACAATTTTGCCTTGGCCCAACCTTTGCAAAGTGGAATTAGGAAGTTTTGCTGAGCATTGAGAGCTGGTGGAAGCCGTCATGCAGCCAATTTATCGCGTATCTAATAAGCAGGTAATAAATGCGCTGTGTACACCTGTAACTTGCCTGCAACACCCCCCCCCCTCCCCCCATGGTGTCAGACCCTGGGCTGCAGCCACTGATGAGGAGACATCACCCTCCCTGATAAGCAGATGATATCAGGGCTGCCGGAGCGATAGCTGCCTGGCTTTTCTCTCCCAGCTGTGGGCATGGCAGGGGAGAGCAGTGAGCAAGGGGAGGGCAAGGTGCTGGGGGGGGGGAGCAGGTTAGGACATGAAAAACCTTCATCCTATGTAAAGCAGCCCTCGAGGCAGTGGGGCCTGATTTCTACAAGTCACGCGGTGGGCTGTGATAGGGAACGGGTAGGGTTTCGCTTTGTCATGAAAAACTTGTCATCTCTGGTTGAGGTGCTAAAATTGTGATCTTTCCAGTTTTGTTTGAAGTGCACCAGGTGATGGACAAAGGACAGCCAGAGGGAGATGCTTAGGAAGTACAAGAGGACGTTGAGCAGAGAAGCGTAGGGTGATGCTCCCCCTGCTCTAAGACAGGAGGACCTGAGCCTAAGCGTGGGATCAGGGAAGCTCAAGGGAAGAGTCTGTGTCCCAGGGAATTGCCTGTCCCACCTCCCCTGCTGTGCCTCCTTGGGTGGCTGCTCTTGCTGGGGGATGTGGATGGGGAGAGGTGATCCCAGAGGAGATGGCAGGTCCAGAGGATCAGATCCTCTTCTGACCTCAGGAAAACACATATCCCAAGAAGCAGTCAATGAGGATGCATGGAATTGTAGTGACAGGACAAGGGGTAACGGGTTTAAACTGAAAGAGGGGAGATGGAGATTGGATATCAGGAAGAAGTTCTTCTTGGAGAGGGTGGTGAGGCACTGGAACATATTGCCCAGAGAAGCTGTGGATGTCCCATCCCTGGAAGTGTCCAAGGCCAGGCTGGATGAGGCTTGGAGCAACCTGGTCTAGTGGAAGGTGTCCCTGCCCATGGCAGGGGGGTTGGAACTAGATGATCTTTAAGGTCCCTTCCAACCCAAACCGTTTTATGACTTGTGAGGGCACTTTATGGCATCAGGCTGTGGGAACTGGGCCACCAAAGCCATCTCTGTGGTGGGACTGGGAACAATCCCAGCTGGAGAAGAACGTAGGAAGGGCAGGAAGAAAGGACCCCTTTAGATCCTCAGAGTGACAGGGACCTGCCAGGACATCAGCTCTGGGACCACCACCTGTGATTGACAGCTCTCCTTGCTGGGGGACACCCACCAGCACAGGGGGGGATGCTGTTCTCCCCAGCCTCTGCTGGCTCCTGCCCATCCAGGCTCCGAGCAGCCACTGGGAAGGAGGTCGTTATCGCTGGTCCCTGCTCGGCAAAGCAGGGAAGTCCGTCCCTATTTGTCACCGAGCGTCGGGGCCTTGGAGGTGAATCAGATGTACTGTATTAATAGATCTAATCATCGCAAGCCTTGGTCGTGCCGTATGTAGCAATCTGTTTCCTGGCTGACAGCTTGCTGGCTGCTAGCAGGCGGGAGAGACGGAAGAAGAAGCATCGCCCGCCCGTGGCTCCGTGGGGCAGGACCTTGAAGGTGTCTGAACGGAGTTTCTTTTCACATCTTGGGCGGGTGAAACCCTGGTATCGTGCTCGTTGATGGCAAATCCGCCGTCGGGAGCGGATCGCAGCCAGGGAGACTTTGGTTTTTTGGGGAATTTCCTGTGCTTTCAGGACAGGGATTTCTATTTTCCTTGGGTATCCTTGAAAAAGAGGTACACTTCTCCTTTCAGCTTGCAGGAGCCCCTTATTTTGCATTTATTGCTGGCACCGGTGGTTGACGCCACTGCTGGCTGGTGTTTCGGACCAGCCTAGGTCCAATAGGGAAGCTCCTTGCTCCTTGCTAGCATCACGTTAATTGAGTCTTACACCAACAGCCCTTGCGCTATTGATTGTCACAGTAACTTCAGCTGGAATTTGGGAAGCTCTTACTTGAAGTCTAAAAAATGAGAAGAAAGCAGAACGCTGGGTGATTGGATTGACTTCATTTCCAGTGGATTACGCTGTAATAATTGCGTATGTCCAGTCTGCTTTCATTACTTGTCCCTGTAATAAAAGTACCAGGAATGCTTTCAAATTTCAATAAGCAGGATTACAGGGCTTGCTTGGAGCAAGCCCCAGAGTACACTGGACAGGAGCAATATGAGAGACTTTATCTTAATAACTGGCAGACGATACCTACTCACGCTGCTGTCTGCCCCATTCACATCCTTTTCTTTGCGTTCCTTCCTCTTAAAAAAAAAAAAAAGAAACAAAAATGCCAATTATGGGCTGAGAACATGAATTTTTCATTGACCTCCTGTAATTGCCCACAAAGCTGAAGAGCCTGGAAGGTAATGAAATGAGATTTCTTCAAAGAACAAATGAGGGAGAGCAGATGACTGCCTGGACCCAAAGCCCGGTGAGATGAGGGCACTGTCTTTGGGGTGAGGGAAGGACAGGGATGCTCTGGGGCCAGGAGGGATAAAAAGGGGTGACTTGGAGGTTCATCACACATCTTTGCTTTTCCCAGCCCAGGGGTAGCCCTCTCCCTAAGCAACCTCTGAGACTATGCTAGGGGTTGGGACAAGCTTAGTGTGAGTGTGCAATGGCTGTTGTGTGGGTTTTGGGTTTTTTTCTTTTGCTGTCCCTGACATACAGCCTCCCACTATCGCTCTTAGTGTGGGACAGGTATCCTGAGTGCACCCAGGCTGAGGGCGCTCTGGTTGTCAAGCATCTTGGCTTGTTTTGCAGAGCTCTTGGCGGAGGGGCCCTGTTGCTCGTATCCAAGCTTGCTGGGATCTTGCCACCATGCTTGGGGCTTTCTAGGACTTGTTGTTTTTAATATGCTGCTTTGAAATAACCCAGCAAAACCTGCTCTCAAACTCATTTATTTATTTATTTTTTAATAAAGGCTCCCCCCTCCTTTTTTTTTTTTTTAAGGATGCTGTCAAATTGCTCTTCTTAAGATTCATGGTGGATCTCCTCTGCCTGACTCTATTACCCAATTTAAATACACAACAGCAAGAGGGGTTGAATGCCGCTGTGTTAACACGGTGCCAGAGACCTCCGTGAGGTTGTTTGTTAAAAGCAAATTGTACCTGTTAAGGGGCTGGGAAAGGGGAGCACAGCTGCTGTTAACTGCTGTACCAAATTGACTCTGACTCATTCGTTTCAAATGAAAATTGAAATGCTTTTGACTTCTTCTTTTTCTTCTTTTTTTTTTTCCAGCCTTCCAGTGGCAAATTTGCTTTACTTAACGCTAAGTGGGGATCATTTCTTGTGATTACTGAAAAATGCATCATAACTTTTGATTACGCTGCTATTAAGGATGCAGAATGGCAATTGCTGCTGCTTGCAGAGGGGGAGAGAGAGGAAAGGCTGCTGGAGGAGCCGGTGTAACCCTTTGCTGTGCCGAGCGCTGTGGAGAGGTGTGACTGCTGTCGGTCAAGTTCAGGCTGGGTGCAAGCAAGCGCGAACGCCGCTGACCCCAGAGGGAGCAGCACCGGAGCCTCACTGAACTGCCCATGGCTTCCCAGAAGCTGGCCCTTTGCGGGAGCTTACGGTCCTCTCTTTACATGGAAACACCTTGGGAAGATGGGCTGTTGTTTGGAGGATGGAGAGGGAATGACCCTAGCAGCAGGATGAAGGACACACATCCCAGGATTGTGGAGACCCCTCAGTGGGATGGAGGTTTCTGGCAGGGAGATCCTGTTTTTATAGTGGGAGAATGGTATAGGCAGCCTGGGAATGCAGTGGGAAAGGGACTGTGGAGTGCCCAAGGACACTGCCCCCCGTGCTGGGGAAACTGAGGCAGGGAGAAGGAGGTTGGGGGGGATGAATTGCTTTACACTGCATTGTGTTTTTCATGCAGGGATGTCTTGTGTTTAGGGAGCACCTCCTCTGCCGTAGGGAATGTTTGCTTGCCCTCCCATCTATATGGAGATCTCGCGGGTCTGAGTGGAGCACAGGGAGATGATGGAGTATCTGTGTGTTGGAACCGGTCAGCCTTGCTTCTGGGCTGCGGAGCAGCAGGAAAAGCTCGGCCTCAAGTGTCGGTAAAGCTGATGAGCATAGCGGAGGTAATCACCACTTGGGTGAGGGGAGAACTCTCTGGGCCACTGCGGAGAGCCCTTTCCTGGCGTGGGAAAGATATAATCCAGGTTTTACGCCTGTTGCTCAGCACGGTGGGCTATAAACACATTGCCCGTGCACTGGTGTAAACCGAAGGGGAGGGGAGGTGGTGATTTTGTGCTGGCAGCCTACAGGCACCTCATCGGAGGGGCCACTAGCAGCGGGGCAGGGAGTTTGGGTGGCCCATCACTTAGCTACTTACTCTTTTGTGGCCCCTTCCCCAGTGGTCTCGCTTTATTATTTTTATGGCCCCTTTTTGTAGCTCTCCCAGGGCACCGCCTGCCCTCTGGCTGCTTTAGTTCTGTTTTTCCACTGGGAACTACGTTTCCCAGAGTTCCAACTGTTAAAGGACTGAAGTGCTGTCAGAGGCAGCGCTGAGCTGCTTCTGGTGAGACATGACAAGAACAAGAAGTGTTGGAAGTGAGGCTGCACTTAATTAAATAATAAGGACAGAAGAGCAGCCGTAGCAGACGTTTGCAATGTGTTGGGAAGATGCGGCTCTTTTAAGAACAAGGGAATGAACTCTTTCTTTCAGTGCAGTCCTTGTTGCTCTGGGGGATGCTGCAGCCAGCTGCAAACAGCTGGTTCTGCCTCCTGCCTTGGTCCAGCAGAGTGGGAGTGGAAGCACGGGCTGAGTTGGGGAGGCTGTGTTTTGAGCACTGCGAGGCTCTCAGCCTGCTTGGGAAGAGGTTCCTACTCTAGGAATGCTTGCCTGTATGCTTCCTGAAACCAGGAGCAGTGCCTTGCTAATACTGCAAGGCTGGAAAAGTTAAAGCTGTACCAAGGGCAGAAACGTATGGAATGATGGGCTGGAGAGATCCATCTGCAGAGCTACAGAGGAAGAAATGTTAAAGCTACTGGTATTGTTGAGACAGCCAGTGCTCTCCACGCGGAATTCCGACTTGTGCTTTGTTTTCTTCCTCTCTCTGCACCAAACTGAGCTAGATAACAGAACGGACTTGGCTCGTCTACCCGGTGAAATCTGGTTACAGGAAGGGGCTTGCTTAGAAAGCATTGGCAGCCGTGTTAATTGGATTTCCTGGCTACAAAGCTCTGGAGGGATCATACCTTTACCAGCTCACCCCTAAGCCCCTCCCCAGTTGGAAGGGACCTAAACCAGTCCTTGCAGCCCACCCACCTGCCACCTATACCATGGACAGGTAGGGTTGGCTTTGTCATGGGAGAACGGGGACCCTCACGCCAGAGGCTGTGGCTTGGCAACGCACCGAAGGTCAACCGGTCTCAGCATTCCCCAAAGTATATACGTGCGTGCATGCTTATAGATATACATATATATGTGTGTGTGTATATAAAATACATATATATATATTTTTGCTGGCAGCTGAGATAAAAGGGATATAATGAAAATGTAAACGAAAAACTTTACACCAGGCATGGCCTGACAGAGGGAAGATTGATATCCCGTGATGCTTTGTCTTGATGAGACAATGAAAAATAACCACCACGGCAGCTGTGTCAATATCAGACTTGGTAATGCACCACTAGCTGTGGGTTTTTATTTAATCCGCTTTGCTTTAAGATGATAACGGTTGTTACTTTTCAATGCCTGTCTGTCAGCACCCTGGCATTGCAATATTCCTCCGCAGCTTTGCGAGCGGGTTTCATTTATTTTAAAATACCATTTCACACACTGCTGACTTTTAACAGTGTTCCATGTGAGTTTGGGAGATTGAATAGTGACAGAAACAACACTTTTTATGAGAATACAGAATATTAAAAATGGGGCACAATATACAGATGGCAGTTTTCACTACAGCTTGTTTTTTTTCCCCCCAACCTGCTTCTGCTACTCAGCTTCCCACTGAATGCATTTGTAGTAACACCATAAATGTCACTTTCGCTGACTGCCTTTTGGCATTTTATTTAAATGGGAATTCAGCTCTGGCTGCTGCCACCGCTGCAGTCGAGCTCGTGTTTTGCAGGGGTGCCACCGTGCACGGTCCTCTTGCATCCAGTGCATTTTCGCTCGGCTCGGATGCAGGGGCTGCCAAAATAGCAACTCCAGCTGTGGCAGTGTGATGGTGTCTGCGTCCGTGTGTCTCTGGGAGGACTAGGGAGGTCACCGAAAGCCATCCAAGAGTGGTTTCTACTTGGTGAAGCGCTTTTCTTTCTGCTTGGCTTCTCTAAGGCGCTCGTCTTGCCAGCAGAACGCAAAATCGTTTGCTGCTGCAATGGCACCGAGAGGCAGATGATATCTGGAGTTAGTTACTCTTAGTTTTAACTCCTGGGGCTCTTCTGGCTGCTTTCTGCCTAAAATCTGGCTCTTTGCTTTAGCTTGGTAGCTGTGGTGTCGGAGGAGCCCGGTCCTCTCCAGGTTTCCTGGGGCAAATAACAGTAAAAGCTTCCCAGAAGGTGACACAGTCCCACGACGAATCCCTCTGGGTCTGGTGCCCCTGTAACCATGTAGATCCCGAAGGCTTGGCGTACGAAGGAGTGTGATGGATGACAGTCCTTGGCAGTCCTGCTCTGTCCCCTGTCACAGGGCTGAACACGGCCACTGGCCTACAAGTGCTTTCCTGGGGGGCCCTATAGACTGAAAAGCAACAGGGGAAAGGGGTAAACTGAGGAACTGCTGTGATCTTCTCCTCCAAAACATTTGTGTCTCCAGACAGCTGGAGATGACCAGTGACCTCCTGAAGCATCCCTCCTCACTGGGAACAGACAAGTATTTTGGGTGGGTTTTACCCCATCACGGCTGCTGCAGGAGGAGAGTGTGGACGGCTGCTTGTGTCCTGGACACCGTGGCTCACCTTGCTGAACCAAACCAGGTCTCCCTTCCTTATATTTCTTGTTCTTGTTCCCACCGCCAACGGCCCTCTTGATAGTCTGCTGTCTTCTCCAAACAGCTGCAGGAGGCATGGGTTGCTCTCCTGTCCTCATCTTCTAATTCTACAAGACACCAAAGTGTTTTTTAAGACATGTAATTACCTGGTTCTCCCTGGTTCTTT
Organism: Eurypyga helias; assembly: GCF_000690775.1. NCBI lineage: Eukaryota > Metazoa > Chordata > Aves > Eurypygiformes > Eurypygidae > Eurypyga > Eurypyga helias. The sequence goes on along the minus strand of NW_010247076.1, from coordinate 10,776 downwards.
GCATACCTTTGGAAATGTCTGTGCCTCTGCACATCCGGGCTGGAATGGTTTGGCTGAGTGGTAGGGGATGATTGGGTCTTTAATTGTCATTTTGAGGTCTTTAATTGACATTTTGAGGCAATAGCTGGTCGCAGGGAAGTATTTCTTTGTTTCCTACCTGTGTACCCTGTAGAGGTCCTTGAAGTCACCAAACCCTTCATAAAGTTGTTGTTAGTGTTTTGGAATACGATAGACATAGGATTATTGCTTTCATCTCTGCAACACTAGAGGTTCATTGTCCAGGTATACAAGGGCATTATATAAAATATAGTGACCTGAAAAAATATTGTTCCCTCCTCCCTGTAATATTTTTGCTGTTACAGACTCTTACTGCAGGACTGGGCGCACCTGCATACCTTGAGTCCTTCTTGGAGGCTGGAAATTTGTCCTTTCCTATCCCACTGGGACAAAGCTGCTATTTCTGGCTTTTTTAGGTTGCAGTGGTAATCAGGCTCTCGAGTGGTGATATTTTAATGTACATAAAGCTGTTTTCCAGTGCAGGCTGAATCTTCTCCCCTCTCGGCCCCAAGGGAGCGCGTGGCAGGGGGTGGGAGGAGCAGGATGAGCCATTACTGAACAGGTTGACTTTTTAAAGAATATGTGAGCTGTTTGAAAATGCTCCTACATGTGCAATGTTCCAGGCAATCCTGGGAGATGGATGAGCAGTGAGAGTGCAGGTGAGGCAGGCAGAGGCACAGGAGAAAATGTTGCTTTTGTGTCTCTGTCCCAACAGGAGTAATTTCCACGTAAATAGCACCTATCTGTTATTTAACACTTAAATCATCAAAGCGCCCATCAGCTCTTTTGTGCTGGGTGCTCCACAGATATAAAAGTGTATGAATGGGGAAGCATGGAGATGGTTTATAGCTCCTGTTTTTAGGGCAAGGAGATGATGCAGGTGACCTCCTCAGAGCCCTTACATCCCATTATCTGTTCATCATCTATTATAACTCTTCCCTGTTGCAAAGTTTATCCTGCATTTCATCAGGTAGGAGCCTGGCGTGCACAAATCAGATCTATGGTCTGGTGTCCTAGAGTTAACCCAGGAACTTTCCTCCTGGTGTCTATACTCGTGTACGTGTTGGCACTGTGGGAATCAACAGAAATGCTCTGTTTGCATGACCCATCAGAAAAAAGCATACCTTTATCCTGATCCTTTGTGGGTTCTTGGACATGGGGCAGGATGGCTAACAGGGAAAACAGCCTTCATAATAAGGCTGATGCCACCTCGGCATGTTTTGGCCCTACTCTAACATTTCCTGAAGATGTTGCTTTCCTGTTTCCCAGAGCCACGGTGTTTGCGTAGTGCAAATAGCTGCCAGCGTTAATTTAGTGCTTCCCAGCCTTAACCTGGTGTGGCTGTGCCGGGGGATACCGCTGAACTCCAGCGCGACACGTGCAGTGTGCGGGTTGCTCCTCGCAGCTCGGCGAACCAGCCCCGTGAACGAGCAGCATGGATTAATTTATCTGAGAGAAAGCAAGGAGGTTCCTTAGCATCCCTTTCCCTCTATGCATTGGTTTTCTGTGGGGCTGGGCAGTGACGCTTCATGTGAGACAAAGGGGGAAGTGTGCTGGGTAAGGGGATGTTGTTAAGACTGCGGGAATTGTAGGGATGCGGGAATCGGGGTCGCAAATCTGTGTCTCAACTCTGCACCTAAGAATGTGTCTGTCTAGCGATGGACGACACGCCTCCTGTGCCTTGGAAACCACTCTGCTCCCAGTGTGGCGTTTTTTGGAGCATCAGGGAAGCAGGAGGAGCAGCAAGATGACAGGATGTTCTAGGGCTGGGTGGAAGGGATGCTAAGGCATCTCCCACTTCGAGCTCTCTCCAAGGGTAGGTGCGGCTTAGCTTGTGAGGTGGTTATAAGGGCTTCCCTGGACCTTGCAACCGAACAGGGCTCTGCTGTGTTTTGTTTGCTATGCAAAGGCACTATTTCATCTCTGAGGATGCTCATCCTCCTTGGAGGAGCCACGGCAAGCAGCGGAGGGGTTTATCCCTTGGCATTGTTTCTTCAACAGACGGCAGTTTTCTAGCACAGAACTATTGGTGTTAGGGTGGGAGGTTGGGATTTCTGAAAGTGGGGCTCAGCATGCCTTTCTGCATGAGCTGCTGGGTTTGTGGGTACAGGATAACCCCCACAAGCTTCGTTAGGCCCTGCTGGCACCTATCTGACAAACACCATGCCTCATGCAGCACTCTGGCTGCCTGGTTACTTCTGCTTGTCCATTCCAGATATCCATCCTAGAGTCCCATGGGTTGGTATTTTCCAAAAATGTTCTTCCTATCTCTTGGAGAGGATGACTTTATCCAAGGAGCAGCAGCGCTGGAGTGTGGAGAACCTTAGAAGGAAGTGAGTAGGTTCCGATGGTGTTTGTGTTGATAGCCCGGTCTGCCGTGTTGGCCCTGGTCTCTGCTGTATGCCACTGACGCTGGGTCTTCTCAGAGTGACAGCAATCTCTGCTTTCTTGGAAGATGATGATGAAATTCCTGTTGGCTGAGGTGGATGCAGAGTTAGGCTCTCGGGAAGTAGACTTGGATGTAAGTGACCTTCACTAACTTGGGTGGTGAGGTAACATCTGGGGAGGCCGAGTGGTAGGTGGAGAGTGTCCCCTGTGATTACTCAGAGCTGCGGGGGCCAGGAGGTCAATTCAGTGCGCACACAGGAGTGGATCTAGGGTGGGATGTGATTCTGCCCCGACCCCAGGCTGGGACCTGTTCTGGGATTTCTGGGGCAGGAGGTGGCAATTTCATTCTAGTCCTGGTGCTGCAATTGCTGATTTTCTGCCTTTTCTTCATAAATGTCCCTTGATTTTGCTTGGACTATGTAGACTATGAGGTGCCTTGGGCAGGGGTGAGAGAGCTGAGAAGGGCACCGAGTGAATTGTGGGTTGGTTGGGTGGGATTAACCCTACTCCTGCAGTTTCCATGCATTCTGTTTGTTGGGTGAAGGTAACTGCAACAGACCCCCAGCCCTGAAGGGTCGGCAGACCCCCTGCACTGTGGCCCCTTCAGCACGTCTCACCCCTCCGACATCCCACAGCAAACTTCACACTGACTGTGACAACTGTAATGTGTGAACAGAGACACCCTTTTTACAAGGGCCTGTAGTGACAGGACAAGGGGTAACGGGGTTAAATTGAAATTGGGGAGGTTTAGATTGGATATCAGGAAGAAGTTCTTCCTGGAGAGGGTGGGGAGGCACTGGGACAGGTTGCCCAGAGAAGCTGTGGATGCCCCATCCCTGGAAGTGTCCAAGGCCAGGCTGGATGAGGCTTGGAGCAACCTGGTCTAGTGGAAGGTGTCCCTGCCCATGGCAGGGGGTGGGACTGGGTGGGCTTTAAGGTCCCTTCCAACCCAAATCGGTCTGTGATTCTATGATTAACCTGCAAGGGTCCTGAGCTGTATGCAGGGGTTACTAGCTCTCTGTGCAGAGCATTGAGTACCACTGGGAGTTCCCAGCACTCCCATCCTCGGCTGCAATCCCGCTGTTGTTATGGATAGCAATACGGGTACCCTAACCTGGTAACTCTTTCATGGCAGTTGCTGCTTCAGAGGCTGTTAAACTTGCAGATGAACGGTTCTTTGTCTAAGTTAGCGCCTAATCTTCCATGTGACAATATCCTTACAGCTCTACCCTCTGGAGTCTGAGTCAAAATCAGATTTGCTTTCTGTTAAAACCGCAGATTTGGAGAATTACACTGTGTCAGCAAGGGGAGGGGGGAGAGATTTTTAGTAAGATGATGGAGATGTGGATACAAAATGGCAGTGTTAAATCTTTGTCAGGGGATTTTAGGAGGGATAATGTCTTGCTACTTAAAAAAAAAAAAGAACAGAGATAATGGACATTTATATGAAAGCAAATGATACATGATTTTTGGGCATGCTGGAATTTTCCCTGGATAATGGACTACTTGTTCAGATGTCATCTTTTAAGTTCATTAGCTTTCTTCCACTCTCCATTTGGTATTTTAATATATATTCTAAACCACTATTTGCATCATATTTCTCTCCCTGTGTTTCAAAATATTGGCTAGGACAGCTTTAGTTACCCTTGTTCTATCTCTTGCTTTGAGACCTGAGTATTAATATGATTGGGAGGATGAAATACAGGTTCACCTATTTTCCATGCTGCTCACTGTAGAGCTGGGAAATTACTAACTTGACACCTTCCGTTTGTCTCTACGTTTTCGGTTGTCTGATGCTCCCTGCCAAACGGCGCTGAGTTATAGACGGGAGCTGGTGGGGTTTTAATCTTTGCAGTGTGCTGTAGGCAGAGTTTTCAAAAGGCTCCAATCCTGTATTTCTGATGAGAGTTTTGATGTTCAAGTAGGGTTGTGCTGAAGAAATACACCCCTCCCGGCTGTCCTTAGACCTCTACGTCTTTCTTTCTCTCCAAACATTCCTTTCCTTCATTCTTTCTCTCTGATGCCCTGTGATCCTCCCACTTCCCAAATCAGCCTGCTGGAAACCACAGCAATGCTCCTGGAAGGAAATGTCTGTGTTAGCTCCATGCACAAAACTGTGGGGTTGCGTAGATGGATGGCACCGGGAAGACATTAAGCAGTGGAAGGTTGCAAAACAGGTCCTGAGTGTGAATAATTCCTCCTTCCCTCTGTGCTTTCTTTCTATAGTTTGATTATGTTCATATTAATTAAAACAGAAAGTGTATATTCCAAAATAGTAGGTTTTATGGTCTCATCACTCATGAATCCTGTTTCTTCTCATTGTGTTTTCACTGTCTATTTTAATTTCTATTAATGTGGAGAATTTCTAAATGCTACAGCAAGGTCTTTTCTTTTTTTCCTTAGGTGCCTCTACTTGTACTGGAAGGCAACTTGTAAAATGTGGTGCGAAATTACCCTCGTATTTTCTAGTTATGCTATATGTGTCTTTTGCTGTGGTGACCCTCTGACCAAATAATATCCTCGGCCACTTCGATATCCTCATTATAGCCATTAGGTTAAGTGCTGTGGACAAAATGTTTATACTGCACCTTAACTTTCTAGTCACAATGGAGGCTGCAGATTGGTACTCTCGTCTTTCAATGACAAGCAGTTCAGTTTCTTGGATTAGGCACTTAATTGGTTCTTTATTGTCTATTGCCTTGGCAAAGCTTTTTTTTCTTACTTACTTTTTGCTTGTGAAAACCTCTTATCCTCTACTTTTAGTGTTATCTATTGGTTTTTTTTCCTAGAGAAAATGTGAAAAAAGTCTACAAAACACATGCTTTTTTTTCTGTGGAGACTTTGATCTAAAAGTTGTTTTTCCCATGCAGTGCAAAATCCCAAGGAAGCAAGCATGTGTAAACGGATCTGAAACTCCAGCTGAGCTCTGAGTCATGACTCCAAGTCCTAAGGTGAGGAGAGGGGCCATTGGAGGTTATGTGGGGAATGAAGTTTAAGGAAAAATCCATTTGAGGCTTCCTATTTGTTTGCCTGCTGGTTTCAAGGACTTCACAGCCACAGAGATTAGAAACTTCTAATTACCCTTTAGCACAATTATGATGAATCTCATGTGATCACTTGCCACCAGCAGCTGAAACTGGGAAAAAAGCTCCTAAAATATTCTAAGACAAGGAAATCATGAGGATTTGGGAATATTGCCTTAGACACCTGAACTTTTATCTCTCAGAAGTGCTGGGGAACTGCTGTTTCAGGGATTTGACTTGGCGTGTCAGGTGAGTAAGAGGGCTGAGATGTTTGTGTACATGGAATAGCTGCAAAGCAAGCTGCTTCATACTAAATATGAACTGCAGAGTCGCACTGTGTACTCACATGTGGGGTGTGGTGTGTTGCTTGTCTAAGAAAAACCTCGTTAGCAGGGGAACCTGCAGTCAGATCAGCTGAGAACACGACCTGATGTTCCTGCAGTGCTGGGGGGCTGAAGGCAAGCATGGATGTGCCAGCTGATGAGAGTGATCCCCTTTCAATGCCTAAATGCCAACCTCATACCTGGAGGTTGCCAAAAATCCCTCTGACTTTGGGCGGAGGAGGAGGGTGTCAAGTGCTGAAGTGCTCGTTTGGTTGAGAAGGTGATGCTGGGGACACTGGTTCCTTATGGCTGCCGAGGGCTGCACTTCCCTCTTTCAGAGTTGAGGTTGTATTCCTTTTAATCAAATTGAGGCTGTCCGTGTCTACTCTGAGCTTGGGAAACTTATTCCTTGTAGGCCCTTAATTTTGGGGTGGAGGGCAGCCTGACATCTCTCTCCTGGGAGATATGGTGGAAAAACCATGTGCAAAATAGGGAGAAATCTGCCAGGTGGTCAATTGGGGTGCAAGCACCCCTGTGCTCATTTAGCATGGGTGTTTGTTGATGCTGGATCTGGCCCTTGGAAATCTCTTCCTGTATTAACTTCTTGGAAAGAGTTGCGTATGGGTTTGGGTTCCTGCAAAATACAGTGAGTTCTCAAAAAAACCGATTCCTGACTTAGGACTTAGTTTGCTAAGAGTCTGAGTATTGGTGCTGGGGATGTAATGAGGCCTCGTCACTCGATGAGCTTGTCTTAGGACTTGTTGGTCAAGTTGTAGTGGAATAAAGTGATGATGGAAGTGGTGTAAGACAGGGAAAATCACTGGATTCGACAGCGAAATAGAGTAGGATGAAGCGTCCTGTAAAGCATCAGCGTTCTGGGGCAGGTTTGGAGGAGGAGGACAGCGTGTGAAGGGAGTAGGCAGGGGAAGACCTCGCAAGGGGCCAAAAGCAAAGCTGCCTAATCCTCCTTGTGCCCTGGGCTGGTCCTGTCATGCCGGGGCGCCTGGTGTCCCCCCCCCACAGCTGGAGCAGTGTCCCTTGTAGCGGTGGGCAGGTCTGAGCCTCGCAAGGGAGCAGCGATGACGTGCAGAGGACCTGCCTGTGGTTGCTGTAGGAACTTCTCTTTGCATATGTAAGCTCGGGGTGGAGAAGCTGGTTGGCAGTCATTCTGAGCCCCACAGGGAGCGATGAACACTTATGTTCGCTGTGCTTACAGCACGTTATTCCTTAGCTCTGCACTTACGCAGCACCACTAAGCACCTGCTAATGCTCTGGAGGATTTTTAAGCGTGCATAGCTTGATTAAATACAAACTGAGCCAGATATTCGAGGAAAATGCGGCTGTAGTCACACAAAATTTGCACGCCTGTAGCTGGATGTGGGTGACCCTAAGTGGGTGTGTTGTATCCAAGCAAGCTCCCGGTGATAACGCCGCATTTGCTACCTGTGGTTGTCATTGCTGGAAATGGGTAGGGCAAGTGCTCCCTCCAGGCATTAAACATTTCCTTGCTGCTTTACGGAGATTAAACAAAAGCAAGGGATGTGTTTCCTGATCGCGGGCGAGTCCCTCTGATTTACAACCATGTGGGCAAGAGCAGAGCCACTTAACACTTGGAGAGCAATTTATAGGAGCACAACGGCAGTGAAACAGCTCTGGACTCGGGTCCAGAGGTGCTGAGGAAATGCTCTCCGCTCTGTTCCCACTGGGATCTGCTCCTGTAGGTACCGTGTAAGTTGTTTGAAAATTCAACGGGCTTTGTTGAGGCTTAGGATGGGGTATGTGCAAAAGGCTGGTGGCCCGAGGCTCAGGGAAAGGGGTTGTTTCACTAGAAATGCCCAAATGCCGGGTTCAGCCTGCCCTGGGGCTCTGCTGAGGTGGGAGGTACTGGTGGGGCTGGGCTGGGGGTGTTCCTCCCTGGGAAGAGGCCATCTGAACTGCGTGTGAGGGCCAAGGCGAGAGGAGAGCATCGTTCTAAGTAAATTGTCAGCAGCCTTTCTGTGTGTCCTCCCCTCGCTCCTGCTTTCTCCTCACCGACATATCAGCGATGTTTATTAAGAGATGACAAGTCTATCAGGCCTCATAAGCAGCCTTTCACAAGGAGGAGATCTTATATCCAGAGAGCATCATCAATCTTGTCTCTGCTCTGCTCTTCTGAGCAGCTGATAGCGAACAAGGCTCCATCCTCTTCCCACCCCCCCCTCCTTCCCACCCCTTCCCCTCTCCTCCTCTCCACCAACCCTCTGCAGCACAGCAGGAGCCAGCAAAAGGGAGATTTGATTTGCATAAAGCCTTTCTGGTAAAGGGAGAAGAGCAGCAGAGAGAAATCCAGCTTTTCCTGAAATGCAGTGCTGCTCTGGGGAGGCATCGAGGAGCCGGGGGGCTGGTCCAGGGATGCTGGGTGAACTGCACCCCCATCAACTGCCCCGGCAGCACACGGCTGAGGGCTGGTTCATTCTGGGGGGGTAATCAGCACTGGGCAGGGTCACTGGATAGGTAGAGGTGATGTTACTGGTAACTGGGGGCATGGACTGCTGGAAAAAGGTATCTTGTGCAGGTGTGCTAGCCTTGAGCATGGGAGAGGAAGGGCCAAATCCAGGGAAAGATGTGCCAAGGCGTCGGAAATCCCATCTTAGAGCAGGAATCATCATTGCTGGTTTTATTTTCCAAAATTCATCCTGTCCTACAGAGAATTTATTTTGCCCCTTCTCCACGTTCGACCCTTGTGGTGAGCTGATGTCTTGGAAAACCGAGGTTGCTGGAAAATCCCCCTGACCAAATTAAGTTTCTAGTGTTTCCCCCCCTTCCTTGTTTTCCACTTCCTTTTTTTTTTTTAAATTTTGTTCTTAAATTAAATTAAATTAAATTCCCTTCCTCACCTCCGCTTTTATTTAAAGTCCCTGACTGTTTAGGGCTGGATTTTGCGTGCAGATCCAGCCCTGAAAAGTACTGATACGTTAAGAAGAGCCACCCAGCGCCTCTCTGCCATCCTCCCTCCATGGGCTCTGCTCAGGCTGGCAATGCTCAGATCTCTGGGGACAAGATGGATTTACTTTTGGGAGCTTGTTAGGTAGCACAGCAGCGAGCTTATTTAACAAAGGTTTTTATTCCCTGGTGTTCCCAAGAATTTTGCATTTGTTTATGGCAGAGGAAAGGGGCTGGGGGAGTGGGTTTTAGCCCCGGCAGCTCTGAGCTGAGCCTCATACGTCCTCAGCTCCTTGCCTCCCGTCGCGGGAGACAGCTACAAAAATCACCTTTATCCAAAAATATATATAATCCCACAACCAAGGATTTAGGCTATCAGGCTTGCAAGTGTGGGACAACTGTTGACATATCGTGGTTAAAAATGTTGCTGAAACTTGCATATCTGATGAGCTTTCTCTTTTAAACTAAAAACTGCAGACAGTGCCCCAGATACAATCAGGATGCACCTCACCAAGTTTTGCAGAGGCAGACAGTTTCTGTCTGAAGATGTATCAGAAAAGCTGGCAATTTCAAAGAGTTCCCATTAAAACTTTATGATGAGAAATTGAACACAGACCTCACAGAATACTCAAAGCATTAAAACTAACCCTGTGTGAAATTTCCCACCCATCCCTCTAGGAGGACGTGTACTTCCAGAGGAGGAGGCAGGAGTTTATGCTCCGTTTTAAGGCTCCTTGAGCACAGCCCTGGCCAGGATGGCAGCAGAAGCTGCCTGTGGTAACAGACCCTCATGGGAGATGCGGTGGAGAGAAATACGAGGCTTTCTTGGAGGCATTTGAAGCCTGATCTTGCTCCCTTGAGCTCGGTGGGCAACCTGTGAGCGTGCACGGCGCGGACTCGAGCGTGACGAGAGGTGGAGGGTGCGGGGAGGACGGTGCGCCCTGGCATGTGGACCCCAAACTGCCAAACTGCTTGTAATGGGGACAAGTGGCTGGAATAAAGAATTGGGAAGAGGAGAGAAAGTGTGTCCCAACTGGAAAAAAGGCCTGTTAGTAAGGAAATGATTTGCTATATTATTGGGTGTGAAGGGATGGCAGGAGTTGTACCAAGTCTGTTGGACTCAGTTGGGTGTTCGTGATGGCTCCAGCACCGGGTGTTTTAGTGGAAGGTGGAGGAAATTGTAGGGCAGGTGGCTGTGGGGGTGACTTATTCCCTTTCTCTGTCTTTCAAAGGTCATTTGAAGCCCAATGGTTTACGTCCCTTCCAAAATTCTGTAATCTAATTACGATTAACTGCCATTAGACTTGCTGCCTGTAACACGCCAACGTTACCCTTCTAACGCGTATGCATTCCACTCCTGTTCTCTCTCGGGCGCGGAACAGCTTGATGCATCTTCCCTGCGTCCCGCTCTGCCCTGTGTCCCTGGATCCAAGGGCAGGCAGAGCCAGCACTGCGTGCCGAGGTTTGCTTGCTGTGCTAAGGGGCTGACAACCGATGCCGCAGGTGACCTTTGCGAGGTCTGTGTTTTCCCAAAGGAAGCTGCTAATCGATAGTGGACCTCATGGAGGTAAAAATGCTCATCCCTGGCTTTGTGGGAAGAGCTGCCCTTGCTGTGGATGTGCAGCTTCGTTTCAATGAGAGGGGTATGCTGCACCCGCTGGTTGGTCACTCCACTGTGGCTCAGGACCACCAGCCAGAAGGGCTGGTAGCACTGGGGGATATGATTTATTGCAAATTCTCCATCGCTATTGCACCTCTGTCTTCGTATTCCAGTGGCTTCACGTGCTTTGTGTCTCTTCCCCTGGAGCAAATGGGCACAGGGCTTTTCTTACACACATGCAGGACTTGGCCATTTATATGTTGCTCCCTGCTTCTTTGCTACTCAGGACATTTGTTTCCCGGGGCCAGGCCCTCGCTGGGAAGAGGCTGAGGTGGCTGGAACAGGGACACGAACTACCGACCCAGACAGCAAGAGTTCGTGTCCAGCTGGCAGTGTCTCGGTCAGGACTCAGCCTCCCTTGGACAGCAGTCCATCACAGCGTGGTCGACATGCTGGAGGGAAG
>NW_010247075.1:554-996 GCF_000690775.1 Eurypyga helias | reverse complement strand
GGGACCCGCGCTCAGCCCCGCCGGCGCGTTGTCCCGCGGAGCGGCATTGCTCCTGCCACTTCTCAAACTCCTCTCCAAGCTGTCACCCATGTGCCTTTATCTTTCAGTTTCAGTCCTGCGAGCCTTTCCTCCCCTCGCCGGAGTGGGGGGTAAACACCGCGGCGGCAGCCCAGGAGACAACTTGAAATATTTCTGGGTTGTCCCTGCAGAAACTTTCCCTTCCTTAGAGGGCTCCAAAGGGAGGGTGAGGGGCGAGGTGGGAGACACCGGGAGATGTCAACATGAAACTTCTGGGCTGATGCTGGCTCCAGGGCTCCAGCTGCGAATCCGACATCAGTTGGTTGGATTTTGGCTTGGTTTTTGTTGGGTTTTGGTGTTTGGTTTGAGGTTTTTTGGTGGTGTTTTGTTTTTTGTTTTTGTTTTTTTTTTTCTCGCCGGGGAG
>NW_010247075.1:0-456 GCF_000690775.1 Eurypyga helias | reverse complement strand
TAAACCTACGACAAGTGACAGTGGTTTTACAAAGGGGCTTCGAATTAAATTTCTCCCCGAGAAAGCTTTGCAAAACTCCCTGCTTATCGGAGGAGAAGGGAGGCTGCTGATTCTGACGGGGATAAGAAAGCGAGGTAGAAAAATGTATTTTGGATACATCCGTGCACAACCCGCTGCTTATCGGAGGAGGAAAGTGTCATTTGGAGATCTTAAGACTAAATCAGCAGCAAACATAGTTTTGAAAACTCCTTCCTCCGCGCGAACACAAGGGACTAGAGAGATTAAAACCCAGTTATTCCTACCTAGTGAAACTTGCCGCTTCCTCTGCTATTATTAGTAGTATTACTATTATTATTATTTAATAAAAAATCATTCCTAGGGGACAAGAGGGATAAATATTTAACTGGCAACATCTAGGCAAAACTCACTGCTGTTAGCAGAGCTCCAGAGCCGGCT
>NW_010247074.1:23552-24578 GCF_000690775.1 Eurypyga helias | reverse complement strand
GGCATCCCACCCACCAGCACCTGCCAGCAGAGCGCCCCGAACGCACAGAGGGACCCGCGCCTTAAAAAACACCGCCACAACCCAAACTGTTTACTATTCAGGAAATTTCATCATTATTTTCCCCCTCCCTGTGGTCCCTTCTTCTGATATCAGACCCCTGCCAGAGGCCCTCACCTTCAGGCTGCGAGGAGACAAAGACGAAGGAGCTGCAGTGGAGACTGGAGCCAAAGGTTCTTTCAGGATGTTTTCAGGTATTTTGCAGCCAAATGAAAAGTAGGAAGTTAGAAAGCAACAGCCTGCCGGTTTCTGGGAAGCAGACAACTTCAACACTTTCAGTGGATACATTATTTATTACCCTGGATTGAACTGTCTGTCCTCCAGCACATGTCACACTGTTTTTTCAGGCCACGGGCACTGCTAATACAGCCTCCGTGCTGGTTTGGGCTGGCACAGAGTTAGTTTTCTTCAGAGGAGCTGGTGTGAGGCTGTGTTTTGGATTTCTGCTCAAAACAGTGTTGATAACACAGGGATGGTTTCATTACCGCTGAGCAGTGCTTACAGAGAGTCAAAGCCTTTTCTGCCCTCACATCACCCCTCCAGCGCGTGCGCTGGGGGTGTGCAGGAAGTTGGGAGGGGACACAGCCGGGACAGCTGACCCCACCTGAATGAAGGGATATTCCATAGCATACAACATCATGCTCAGCAATATAAATCTGAGGGAAGGAGGAGGAAGGGGGGACATTGGGAGTGATGGCATTTGTCTTCCCAAGTTATTGTTAGGCATGGTGGAGCCCTGCTTTCCTGAAAATGCTTGAGCACCTCCCTGCCCATAGAAATAGTCAATGAATTCCTTATTTTCCTTTGCTTGAGTGCAGGACTTTGGCTTTACCTGTTAAACTGTCTTTACCTCAGTCCATGAGTTTTCTCACTTTTACTCCACTGATTTTCTGCCCCATGCCACTGGTGGGGGGTTGGGGTGGAGGGAAGCATATGAGTGAGTGGCTGGGTGGGGGTCAGTTGCCAGAC
>NW_010247074.1:0-23113 GCF_000690775.1 Eurypyga helias | reverse complement strand
CTCTCCCCCATCCCATGGGGGAGAGTGAGCGAGCAGCTGTGTGGTGCTCAGTTGCAGCTGGGACAAGAGGAAGAAATACTGTAAACCTACACCAAGTGAGAGCATCTTCAACTGGAAGGCTCACACTGCTTAGCAAATATCAGTTTAGCTACCCAGTACCTGTGTAATCAAGTCTCCTACACCTCATTTTATAGCAAAGGAAACTGAGGTAAAGCACAGTTAAGCAACTTGCTCAAAGGCATCAAAGAAACAGAAGGTAAACTACGATTTTAGATTTTCTATGCTAAACAAAAAACCAACCCCCTTCCCACAGAAATAATACTAAAGGAACAGAAAGCTGCAAGGTGGACAACAAAGACCCAATATAGATTAAAAAGAACAAACCAAAATGGCCTTGTTGATGCACATTTCATTGTTTTCTATGGAGCTGCCGCAAAACATTCTGCAAAGTTGATATGAAATCTCCTCTCCTTATTTTAATTCTCAGCTGCTGATGCTCATCTGCAGCCACATTACACTTTTTGTTTTAAAACTTAAGCGAACTAACCCCTTCTCCCCTCTTCCACCATCCATTAAATCTTCTCAGGCCACCCAGAGTTCTCCCTTGACAACCCACTCATCATCTACCGAAACATCCTTACAAAACACAGAGACGACATTCGCACTTCAGCTAACCCACCTCCTCAAAGGCAAGCAGAGAGCAGGGTGAAGTCCTTTGAGTCAGGACTTCGCTGGCTTAAAGAAGGGAAAAAGTGGAGTTTCTATTCCAAGGCAGCCTGCCAGCATGCGATGCTGGCAAGCTGAAAGGGTTAAACCAGCAGTGATGCTCAGCACCTCAGTTTTGCTGTTATTTCATACAGGTATATTACAACTCTTAAGTCTATTTTAAGACCACCGTTTCTCTGTAGGAATTCAGCCCTTTAGAAATAAGCCCCCCACAAAAGCACACACCTGAATCCAAGATCTTCAGAATCCCAGTGCATTCCTGAGCTGTTCCTGCAATGGTTATTAAACACCAAAATGTGACCCGGCAGCAACTCCAGTGCTTCTTGAGAAATGGTCTTGATGTGATGGGGAGGAGCCTTCTGTGCATCAAAACTATGGCTAAACCGGGGTTCTTTGAGATGTCTTGTCCACGTGGATTCCACCTATGTCCCAGGAATGTCTGACTGGATTCTTTTAAGAGACACAGCCACTGAAGCCCAGGGTTCACTCTGCACACCTTGCTTCCTGTTGCAAGAAAAAAGTGTAACCCATATTTAAGAGCAAGGATCTCAGGAGTAACATTCTGATCAGAACAGACGGAAGGCAGGACACACAGCACATGTGGATAACAAGTCCGTAAGAACTACAGCTACTGTAAGGTAAATACCCACCCCTTTTCCCCCTGAATGTCCACACAACTTCAATTTTGGGAGTTTGCAAGCACTTATGTCAGCATTAGAAATTTAATGAAGGTTGTCTAAAAAGAACGGATGTCACGCTGCCACAGTTCACACTTGGCCCACAAACCTAACCAGAAAATTGCTCTTTTCCCTCTGTTCTTCCTGTAGGAACATCTGCCAGACAGACCACGAAGAAATAAGTGTGGGCAAAGAAAGCCCCAACCCACTCGGAAAGATCTTTCTTGGCTTGAATACTCAAAAGTACTTATTGAGATCTTTGTCATTCATCCAGCAAACACCATGAAGAGAGTCCTGAAGTGCATCTGAACAACCATTTCCAGTCACAATAAAAAGACAGTCTCACAACATTCAACGTTTGACTTTACTCAGAGTGGGATGTGGTTTAGGGAAGGAAAGAGGGAGGTAAACAGGGTGAGCGAAGCCAGAGACCACCTACGCCAGAAACTCTGGGTAATGCCAGAGAGTAGCCTTGTTTTGACAAGTTTCCCCTGTAGTCAGCTTAACAATACTTTTCTGTAAATCCTGGGGCATCAGGGAAGAAGTTTTCACCAAACACACATTCAATGTTCTAACAGAAGTTTCATTAGTTTTATCATTCATGTTGACGGATGACAATAAAGTCACGCCAACAATGAAGACACACCTCAGCAATCAGGCTGAGTGGAGAGTCTCAGATTCAACAACACGTGGGACAAGCGACACTGATCCGTGGAAGACCTTGCCCATGCTTTGTACAACCGGGAGTCCCCACCTGAACTGCAAGCACCTTGCTGAGGACACAACAGAGATCTGGTATCGCCTTGCTCTGCCCTAAGCTGTTGCCTCCCACCTGTGAGGGTTAACCCTTCACATCGGACTCATACTGTCTTTACACGGATTGTGCCGAGGAAGCAGATGGCTTACTCCACCGTCACGTACAGCCGTGTGATTTCTCCTGTCAGCCAGCTGAAGGAGGCTACGACCATGCTGTCATACCCTGGCTTTTACAAGCGTGCTGTTACTACCAAGTATTCAGTAACTTTTCAGGATTTTGGTGATGGACTCTTGTCCTGACATTTCATCTTGCAGATAGACCAAATACAGCACATCTGGAACTGATGGAGCATTCTGGTGCGGCACTGATTTGCTGTTCCTGTCTCACAGCCATGTAGGGGTGCCGAGCACATGACAGCACAACAGACATTAAGCTCAGTCTTCAGTTTCATGTCCACAAGACCACTCACGTAGGGGATAATCTCACCTTCAGTCACGGTGTTCCGTGACAACAATTTACCACGTAGCAAAATATCTTCCCAGATGTTAAGCTGTTTATTGTAACGGGGCACACGTGCTCATCCCTCAGTGCAGGAGGTCGGCATTTGGTGTTACATACAACAATGGTGAAACCAAGGCTGCTACCTAAAAGCAAAATGATCAACGAATCTCCTATTTGCATAATAATGTGAAACTGTTGCAGGTAGAATGATTTTTCATTGGCACAAAAGAAAATAAATGCTTTTCTGTCCAACATTTCACAATATGACCATTAGCACAACCAACAAAACTGACAGAAAAGACAGTGGGAATCAGCCCAGAGTGTTTTGTGGCAATAAACAGAATTTTCCATTACTCCAGCTGTCATCTGGTCACCAAAGGACTGTGCAATAGAAAGCTTAGTTGGGAATGCAAAGTTTAGCAGAAGTCTTCTCTCACAACCTAGTGAGTTAAAAGAAAAAAACAAACCAAAACACAAAAGCTTTAATTAGATTTAATTAAATCATAGAATCATCACAGAATCATGGAATGGTTTGGGTTAGGAGGGACCTTAAAGACCATCCAGTTCCAACCCCCCTGCCATGGGCAGGGACACCTTCCACTAGACCAGGTTCCTCCAAGCCTCATCCAGCCTGGCCTTGGACACTTCCAGGGATGGGACATCCACAGCTTCTCTGGGCAACCTGTCCCAGTGATCATTAGATCAATGAATGTCATGTAAGATTTTGGATTTCATCCTGAAATTATGAGAGGAGATGCCCAGGCCCTTCCATGACTTTTGACTACACAATAAAGTGACATTCTTCTTGCAGCTATTACTGCCAATGTTTACCTACAAAGAAGGAACAGATCAACTCATTTAAAGGAAAGTGGATAGTCCAATATGGCGGAAAGAGGATTTTTGCTTTCCTGGAAAGAACAGGTAACATCTTTCCTGAACAGAAAACCTTTTCCACGAGGCTCCCCGTGCTGGCATGCATTTCTCTCTGTGAAGCAATCAGTCATAAACAAGTATATAGGCAGCATCCAGGAACTCAAATGCAGAGATACCAGTAGAGGTGAAAGATCCATCTGTTGTTCTGAACATCAGTCTAACCAAGCTGGACTGCTGAAAGCGCACGCTCATTAGATTCAAGACTCAAACCCACCTGGGTCCATACTGTTGCTACTGCCAGAACCACACAGGACCCTCGCTCAGTTTTGTCATGATCCTTGAGCCGTGTGGATAAGTAGAAGATGCATCAGAGCAGCAATGAAAAATACATTCAGAATGGATTCCTGGCTCTTACTGATCCTACAGCAACTACAGAAATTGGTGTTGTAGTTTATCAAAAACAAGTTCTTTTGGGAAATCCCCATTTTGGGAAAACATCCAAAGGTTTTGGATCTGAGGATTAGATTCGGCTTTGGCTAATGGTTTCCAAAGAGATTTTGTCTGACACCATCATCTAGCAAACTATAGAGACCAGAAAAATTCAGTGTTTCATGTTATAGTACAGTTCTCAGCAAATCAGATACAGAATTCCTACATCAGCTGACATCCAGGCGTTCATCAGCAGTGTTTACTGCTGTACTGTTGTCAGGATCATGATGGCCCTAACTGAGGATAAGAAAACACTTGCTCTGGTAATTTATAGTCCCAAAACATTTAGGTGCAGGTCAGTCCCCAGGAATCCGGTATCTCTGTCCCTCCTTAAACCTTCAGCTCACCCATATGAACTCCTTCACTGCTAAGGACTTCTGCTTGAATGGTTTGTAGATAAGCAGCCACTGAATCAGAACAATGCATATCCGAGGAAAAGGATTGCTGAAGAAAAAGAAGCTGGAACAAAGCAACACAGCAGGGGGTAAGAATACCTTTCCACCTTTCAACCCTTCTTTCTTCAACTGGGAAAGATACGATTTGATCTCTTTCCCACCCAGTCGTGAAAGAACACTTGCAGCTTCCACAGCACCACAGGGCATGTCTACGCTCGCACAGCGGTTGGGATGAGAAGCGTGCTTCCGCAGAAACTCCCCACCGTCCCCACCAACTGCACTTCAGGAGGCATCACAAAGCCTCAGGGAATATGAACTGGATGAAACCAAACATAAAAATGCATTTCAGGAGTGCACACTGCACTCCAGATGTACACAGTAAATCCCTGGCACACTGGACTAGAGTCAGTGTGAAACAAATCCTTCTGAAATACGTAGCATCAAGCCTTCTCCAACAACCATTCTCTGAAAAGCTGCTCCAAGTCATCTGCACTACTTGGCTACAGCAAACACTGACACAGAACACCATCCAGAATGGGAGCTCTCCAAAATGTTCTGTAGAGCCAACGGGGAGGAAGAAGAAGAGCAAAGGCACCAGAGTAGCTCAGTATCAAAAAACTTTTACTGACAGTAACGAGTACATGTTGCTTCAAGCTCAGCTTCTTTCTGCCAGACACTTCCCAGATGCTCAAGGAACACAGAGAGGCAGCCAGGCTAGGTCCAGCCAGACTCTTAACCTGAATGCCAAGATGGTTAACTTCCCAGAAAAGCCATGCTCCAAGAAAACTGAAACAGGCAGCCGATACCTGCAAACATCAACGTTACAGTCGTCTCTTCCGAGGAGGTTCCAGAGATCATGGTTGCTCATGGAATTGGGATTATTTCACTGGGCAGATGCAGCTTTCATTTTGAGAATTCCTCTACAGGAGCTACTAAAATAAAAAGGCTAAGTCAACAAACAGTTGGTAAACATACTCATTTTACATGTGTTTAACTATCCTGAGGAAGAAAAACCAGGCATATTTCCTTACTTGAGGGAAATAAGTCAGGCAAGCAAGATTTGGAGAGACCTTATAGCACCTTCCAGTGCCTGAAGGGGCTACAAGGAAGCTGGGGGGGACTTTTTACAAGGGCCTGTAGTGACAGGACAAGGGGTAACGGGTTTAAATTGAAAGTGGGGAGGTTTAGATTGGATATCAGGAAGAAGTTCTTCCCGGAGAGGGTGGGGAGGCACTGGGACAGGTTGCCCAGAGAAGCTGTGGATGCCCCATCCCTGGGAGTGTTCAAGGCCAGGCTGGATGAGGCTTGGAGCAACCTGGTCTAGTGGAAGGTGTCCCTGCCCATGGCAGGAGGGTTGGAACTGGGTGGTCTGTAAGGTCCCTGGCAACCCCAACCATTCTGTGATTCTGTGATGATTCTATAATTTGTTTGACTGACAGGGGAAAGTGAAGGGGAAAACCCCAATCTATTCTTGAATTTAAAAGAGAGAAAATAGTAAATTTGATTGAAACACTGCTAAACACGTAATGTATTAAACCCTTATCCCAAAGAAAGGGCTCTTTTGAAGCTTTTCTTCCTACTTCACCTATGTGATTTTCTGAAAAACATCTAACAGTTTTGGAAAGACTGCTCAGACAATCTTGGGTAACAAGCCAGAGTTGCCTGTTGATGTCACAGCCCCACACCCCGTTTTTTTTATTAAACTGTACTGAAGGCATATGAATACTCCCATTTCCTTTTCACTGCAAAGCAAGTGTGTTGAACACCAACCCTGTATGTCAGCTGATATGAGTATCAGCAGTGTGAAGACACCTTGAAACTATGATCCATCCTGTGAATCCATGCTTCTCTCTTTGCTAGTCAGAAATAGGAACACGCAGAAGCCAGATCCGTCAGTGAGAAAGGTTTTTCTGTACCCCCATGAGCACTGCGCTAGCTCCTCTTAAGGAAGCTATTGTGATTTGCAGGAATCAACCCACGCTACAAGGTGTCACAGCAAATGCTCTGTGCCAAGTCAGTAAGCAGCAGTAACTGCGCCCTGATTCTCTGTCTTAGCTCCCCTGCAGGCTAATACCGCTGTTAAACACTGACTACAGTTTTGTAAACCTACCTAAATATGCAGGTATAATTGTTCTCTTTCGTAATCTGCTACAGCTACTCTGAAACCAGGGATTATTTTTCAATACACTTACTCTTTTCAGAAGACATCACTTTGGGCCTGTCTACACCGAGTTTGGTTTCCCATCACTTTGTCTCTATCCACTCTGCTCCTCCAGTCTTGATTAACTTTAGAAACTTGGTCACCATCAAATTCTTGCATGGCAGTTGTCTTCTTCCGATCCCTAGCAGACGAATACAGGTCCCAGCACAGATCTGCAGATGCTCAGACCACAACTTCTTGTTTTGCAGAATTAAATAATGTTTTCTGAACCACCTCACTATGATAACTCATATTTAAAACTAAATAGATTTTCTTTAAGAAACAAACAAACTGCACTACAGAGACACACACAGACACCCCGGTTTTACTAATTCAGTCATGTAAGACTGCAATCCCTCATGACAATGCCATGGGCCTACAACAGTTATGAGCTGCCTGCCGGAGTACAGGATGAACCCAATTTACATTACAGTACAGCATTTTCCAACACAGCACCAATTAAGTGCAATGCCAACCTAAATATGGTGGCACAGGTCCTGTAGGGTGTTCATTACCTTTTAACATGTGCTGCTACCCCTGCTTCTGAAGAGGGTGTCTCCTCTTGGCAATCCCCCTTTGCCACACACTCCCCAACAGATGCCACGGCTCACGGGTCCCAGCCTGTGGGTCTGGTGAGGCCCAAGATCAGGAGAGGCCAACACTGTTCGCCCATCACCGAGTTTTCTTGCGGCTCAGTAGCGGGGTTTCATATAGATCTACTTAATCCCATTCTGTCTCTGACCTCAGCATAATTTTTAAACAAGTAACTTGGTAAATTTTACAGAGAGTTCTCTGACTTCTCAACCCAAGATTTCTTTTGCACAGGATGACATCTTTTCATCCAGCATCTTTTCTACAGGAATCCTAGACTTGATGCTGAACTGAAAATCCTGGAGCTCCCTGGTAAACCAAACCAGCAGGTGGAACAGAAGGAGGTGAAGCACACGTGGTTTCTCGCTGAAGCACCTTAGATCTGACTAGCAGGATGGCACAAGTGGCAGGAGTGAAATTCAAGCCCATGCTCAGGATTCTTTGGAGTGACTATCAGAGGCCATCTAGCACAGCAGTCACAGTAAGTTCCAGAGCATGGGCATCTGTACAACACACCGACTCACTTCACACAAACCAGACGCAGACACAGAATTACACTGAGGCTGAAGATGCAATTGGGAGAGGCAGTAGGTTCTCCCTCCAACACCCTGAGCATTTTGGTTTGTAAGCCGGTCCTTTTATTCTGGTTATCCGAGAACACATTCAACCACCCTATCAAAGCTGAATAACCACCAATGGGATGAGTTGTCCATCTGTAACAAGACCACATGCACCTCTAAGGAGGTTCTTGAGAAGATTCCGAAGACTCTGATCACCTCGCCTGTACCTCAGCTTCCTGCTGTGGTCAATGGGAAAACCCAAACCCCCATTTGGGCAACCTTATAGTCTGCTTTTGTAGGATTTCCTTCACAAACTGTGATTGCTTCTGCCCTCCCTCGTTGACTATCCAGACAAGCTCAATGCTTGTCCCACTGGAAATACGGCTTCATGTACATGTTTTAATACAAACACTTCCAATGTTCTACTTGGATTTTCCAAGAAAAAAAGGTTTTGTATCAAACCAAGATGATTAAGAAGATACAAATAACCAAATGGCTGTCCCAGAAAACAAACTGGGAACTACTGGGCAGTTTCTACTGAAATCCCACCAGTCGTCTTATTTCTTGATAGATGGGTGCAGCTAGTTCTTTGGCTTTCTCTGCTCCATCCTCTAAAACCTTTATCAGATGGGATTTGTCTTCCTGGAGTTTCTTGATTTCATTCCTGATGGGTGCAAATTTTTGAATGACTGACTCCGCCACCACCGTTTTGTAGTGCGCAGTGTCGAGACCAGCAGCCTGGCGCAGCACTTCTTTGATGCTAAGCCCGGTTACTGCAGCATGAATGGACACCAGATTGGAGACTCCAGGGCGACCGGCCGGGTCGTAGGTCACTTCAGAGGTAAAGTCAGTCACAGCTTTGCGGAATTTCAGCACTATTTCATCAGGGCTGTCCGCGATGTTAACGGTAGCTAACTTCTGCGGGTCTGACTTGGACATCTTCACTGTTGGGTCTCTGAGGGACTTTATTTTCTTTGTTGTACCTTAAGGAGAAAAAAAAAAAAGGGGAACAAATATGAACACAGAGAGTACCTTATGACAATTGCTAAGAACACTTGGCAGCAGCATAACAAAGTCCTCTGTTTATCCTTGCTTAAAAATGAGTAGTGAGCACCA
The DNA here is from genome assembly GCF_000690775.1 of Eurypyga helias. Classification (NCBI taxonomy): domain Eukaryota; kingdom Metazoa; phylum Chordata; class Aves; order Eurypygiformes; family Eurypygidae; genus Eurypyga; species Eurypyga helias. Next base: position 14,228 of record NW_010247074.1, on the reverse strand, counting down.
TTCCGTATGCTCCTATTTAGTCCTTATGCCCTCCCTGTCCTTCTAAGCCACTTCGCTCCTCCCATAAACTAAATGAAAACCTGCTCTGTTTCTCCCCTCCTCACTAAGCAAAAACTTCTGCTGGGACAGTTCCTAATATTTTCTGTGGCTACGTACTGATCTTCTCTGAAAACTCTCTCCTCCCTTGTATTCCTGGCCCTGGGGGCAAGTTACCTAGAGGGCAAGGACTGCACATTACCAAAAGGTTATGTAACAGTGGAGAAACAGGTTAAAAACACTGGCGAAAAAGAATCCTAGAACAGTTAATGTCCTTACCTTAGCCAAATCTTCCACCTGAAATCTCTTGGTAATTCTCCTAAATATCAATAAATACAGTTATTAATAAGTTTCCTAACTGAAGGCTAACCAGCTGGAGGGAAAGCACTGTTCAGCTAGGAGAGGTCTGGGTATGGTACAAACTGCTAAGATATATTCATGTACGTGAAATAGAATAGCAGCATTACAGGAATACTGCAAAGTACTTTAACAGTATAAACCCAAAGTGTTTCAGTCTTTCACCAAGAAATCTGATTCATGCAGTACACCTAGTGCCACTAATCTAGAAACTACTCACCCCAATTGTTTTTAGACACCTAACACAGCCAACTAAATTACCTGCACACGCCTCATAGATGGCCGATGTACTCAGTGAAAGGATAAGCGTTCTTTCAGGGTACAGACTGCCCCAGAAGATGCCCTCTTCTGAGTGACCTTTTGGAAGGGTCTGTCTCTTTTCTGTACATTTGAAGGAGTCCGGGTAATCTAACCGCCTACAGCCAGTGAGTCTGAACAGGTCCCTAACTGCTCCGTTCACCTAGGATATTTCATTGGTTTGCATATACTTGTGCACTTATGAAGGTATGCTTTTCATGAGGAAAGTTAAACGTCTTTGGGTCGTGTCCCCCCCGCCCAATGTGAGCTTTTTATTTCCTGGGAAACAGTCTTGCCTGCATCATAGGCTACCCTCAGCCCCTCATTACAGCCCTTAGTGCTTAATTGTTCACTAGAAACTGCAGAGCTTGCAACACCGAGTATTCTCTGAGCTCCACTCTGGGTCTAACACCATTTTTGTCACTGAGGCTTGAAAACTGAGAAAGGTTTATTACTGCCTGTCTTTTCTAAGGTGAGAGCTCCTTGCCCTTTTAGGGGCGAAGGTCTTTGCTGTGCATTCCTCTACATTACTTACAACAAAGATGCAATGCTTCTTCCTTGCCCAATTCTTCACGTTTCTTAACAAACATGCCATTTGTGCCATCTGACTCCTCCTCACCCCCCGGCCTATGACCTTATAGCTCAAAAATGGCTGAGAAGATTTTTCTTCTAAGTCTCCCTCAGTCTAAGATCAAAAATGGAAAGTCTAAGCTCTGTAAGAGACCCTTATTGAAATAGCCAAGTGTACACTGAACACACTGAAAAGATTTTCGAGCACTGTAGCAATAAACCTACAAGCTGTTTAGCACACTTAATGTAAACATCTACCACTGCGACACCGAAGAATTCTGCTTGCTAGAGGTCTCTTGTCTTGTTCCTTAAATGTCTCCTGAACTAGCAACATGGAGCAGAGACCCTACTCTTAAAAGGTCGAATACTTGAAGAGCAAGGCTGACTGGCAGCAGCAGAGTGCATCTGGCCCCCTGGACTAGAATACCAGACGTCGCATACATTCCTCTACCGGGGATTTGTAAAGCCTTATGTCTATCCTGGGAGTTCAATTTCACAGGCTCTATTCTCTTGTTGTCAGTTTTTAATTTTCCACTCCCTTAGCATCAGTTTGCTCCCTTTTCTTGGTCCCTGAAAATATTTCCACAATATTTAAATCCATCTTCAACCTTGAAGTGCAGTTAAGGGGAATTAAAAAAATCCCAAACAAACACAAAACACCCCCCAAAACCAAGACCAGCTCACTTAAAATGGCTTTGGGCACAGGAAAGAATTCTCCGTATTTCTTGTTGAAGTGTTTTGCTATATCTTGAGCTAGTTCCAGGTGCAGGACTTGATCTTCTCCAACGGGAACATGTGTCGACCTTTTAATAAAAGACAGATACAGGAAACTCAGCAAAGCTCTCTGGTTCTGCTGAAAAGTTACTCAAGACTGTCACAGCTTCTGCCATGACTGAGGGCCAGATTGAGCCAAACAGTCCTAGCTAGATATAGATGCTGTGGGAACGAGATCCCAAACTGACTGTATCCCAGGAGGAGTGCTTTTTGTGCTGAACTGAAGCACATCTCCACGGGCAAAACCAGGCCTCTGCAAAAACATACAGGGCAAAGATACCAGTAAGAGCACATCACGGAACTCAGCCCAAGGGAAGGTTTTTGTAGCTTCTCCTGCTGTCCCTTTAGAGATCAAAGAGCATGTGTTAGAGTGTGCGAATAAAGTAAGGAAGAGCTGCAAGGCACAAAGAGCAAGCACCTTGCCTTATCAAGCTCTTGTTGAGAAGTTAGTACTGTGGATTTATCAAGGGAAGGAAAAGAGGGTAATTCTTCCTCATGGGTCACCATTATATAAATATCACACGGGCCAGCGCCTCTACTGCCACAGGTGTTATCATTCATAGATTGGAACCGTTAGGATCAAAGGATTATTTGATCTTCTGTACTGAACTCAATAGCCCGAATGCAGTTCTGGAGGAAAACACAATCTGCACCAGAGGACACAAGGAGCTGAAGAATCCATTACTTCCCCTGGTGATTCTTTCCCACAGTTAATCATACTTGCTAAAAATGTATGATTCTTTTAGATGAGGCAGACTTGAAGTCTTGCCAGCTTCTGATTACTCTCCCTTCCCCCAGCACTTTCTTTTTTTTTTTCCTAAGGCTTACGTGGTATTCAGCTCTGAATCCTGGATATGTTCCAGCATAAGAAAGTTCACTATACATCTTTTAAATTCCCAGAAAATTTCAGTTCAACACGGTATGCCTTCCTTCCGATTCTGAATTACTGGGCTGATATCCAGGAATCAATTTGTCCACCTTTATTCCCCACCAAACAGTCAGCAAGGCAACCTAAAAACAGTGACAGTAGCCAATAGGAAATCACAGCGGCCTGCAACTAACAGAAAGAAAATCAGTTACCATAATCAATATACTTTAAGCAGGTCAAAAGAAATGTTTCCATATGCCAAAATGGTTCCATATTCACAAAGTTTGCTCCTAAACAGAAAACATATTGGCTTTACAAATAATGCCTCTGCACGATTCTTTGCCTTTTTCCTTGCCGTTTTTTCAGTACTTTTGTTCTGGTGCTAGTTTTATTCCTTTCTGTCATATATTTACCTTCTGTCCATTTTCCTGTCTCTGAGCCTTGGTTCGTCTGAATTAGCACTGTTTGTCCCCCTCCTCCCGCTCTCTTAATTCTTCTTCATGACTGCCGTTCCCTTCCTGCGTTTCCATTTCTCCCTGATTCTTGTTCTCCGTATGATGTTTTTACACTAAAACGTTTATTAAAGATATTATGCCAAATTCCTTCAAAGAGATACTATTTCACTTCCCTGCTTTGTGCTCTGTCTGGGCAGCCTGCTGTTAATACACATGGTAGCAAACAAACCACAGGCTTCACCACGGCATAGGAATCACATGATCTTATTAGAAATGGAAGAGACATCTATGGTTCAGCTCAATCAAAACAAGGTGACTTCTGATAAAGTTGTCTAAATTTCACGCTTAAAACAGTTTGACAACCAAATGCTTAGAAGGTTATTCTAATGTTCAAATTCTGACTTTTGCTTCCCATTATTTTCAGTTAAAATTCAAGTGAATCAGACATATCATTTACTGCTCTTCTAACATTACTGTTTTCCCTTATTAATGATCACTTAGGATTAAATTTCTCCAGACAGACTTTTCTGGGTTAACAACTTGCCAATCTTGGTTACTGTGTCCTCCTAAAGCCCCTGCCCTCACAGTTCTGCATTACTTTTCTGACCCCACAAAAACTTCAGAACAATTCCACAAATTACATCTACTCGGAACATAAAACTAATTAATACATAGTGCACCGTCTCTGATATTTACTTCTTGAGACAGTTTAAAACGCATTATGAAATACAGCCAGTCATGACAACGCAGCAGAAGCCCTATCAGCTAGGCTACAAACTCAGGCATGCCCCATCCCCACTCCCTCATTAGGGGCTGTTTCCACTGCAGCACATAGTACACCACAGAGAAAACTGAACTAGCACCACAACGTGCAGTAAGTTATTCTTTCATCAGTATCAACAGGCCTACACAGAATCACACACTAATATGGAGAGACTGTATACAGCCAGCTGAAGTATCTCATCAGTATGTTGATAAAACAAAGCATAACTACTTAAAAAAAAGTATATGTATGTGCGTGAACAGGTAATACGTGTCATGAAACATCAACGTGTTAAAATTCCCTAAGGATTGTTCTGAAGTGACCAGCTTTTTCTCTCTACGGCCCTCTCAGTTGCTTTCAAACCAGACTAGATTTCAACCAGGCACTTGAGAGATAAAAAAGTTGTCATCCATTTCCAATCTTCCGTTCTAATCACACCCAGCTCCCTCGCTTCATAAGTTACCACGCCGACCTGAGGAACATCCATTCTAATGCAACTAATCAGACATCACCCATGGGCTCACATTCCGCCTCTTACTTGTACAGCAAAATATCTGCTGCTTGAAGCACAGGATAGGTCAACAAACCGACAGTTCCTTCGTTATTCTGGCTGGCACGCTTCGCCTGTTTGCAAAGGAAGAACAGAGAGAAATCACCTTGTGGCTAACGGTATCAAAGTCCATGATTTTAATTAATTAGAATTCGGACTAATTTGTATAACTCTAGAGCAAAATGTGCCATGTCGAATCCACTCCCTGTGAATACACACATCCCATTTTATATCCTTTTTTTTCACTCTTCTGGTATCATAGTGAGAAGAAAACATAGGCTTGTGGTTTCCTTCTGTTTGTAATCTTACTAACAAAAATGATTACAGACACAAAATAATCAGGATGGGCTATTACACTTACTATTGATAACCCCTACTTTTTAAATAGCTTTTTCAGCAGTAAATTCATGAAACACTTTGTAACGAGGCATAAAGAGGCATTAATACCTGTGTTTCACAGAAAAGGGATCAAGACATAGTGATCACACCCAGTTACCAGGAGAGTGAGTGACAGGAGGATAACCCAGAACTACAGAGGCAGAGTCCTGTGTTCTCCCCATTAGTTCACACTGCTCCCAACCACCCATCCACTGTCCTGATGTCCCTTACCGCTCTAGGATATGGATCATTTAAACCAAGATAGTCAGGCTACAGATACTCATTCTGTTCTCGCAATGGCATATCTACTTCTTGCTTTTAACAACAAATATGCCAAGATTCTTTAAAAATCTTAATTATTTCATTACGACTATTCAAGTATCTTTAGATTTTTCTCACCCTCTCATACAGATCCCATCTTCTGTCTACATCTCTAAGTGCCTAGGGTGCAGGGGACCTAATGTGCGAAGCCTAGCACCTGTAACACCTATCTGTAGATTTGGAAAGTCAATCCAGTCGAAGTTGGATTTAAGAGCTTAACTTTAGAACCTCTGGTTTGAAAAGGTTGGCTTTAATCTATGCCATGCATTAACGCTGGTTGCTGTATTTAAGTTTTACTGTTTTTATTTAATTAAGAAGAAAAACAGGAAAAAAGAAAACATCTGGAGGTATTTAAGACTGCTCTGAACTCTGCAAGCCAAACTTCTCTAAGCTTCCCCGCCCCCCCCCCTCCCCCCCCTTTTTTGATACTTCTCTCTCTTGCCCTTTGGTTTTTCTGCTCGCTAAATGACAAAATACAGTACAAAGAAATTAAATGCAAGAATTCAGTTGATGGAGTCATGCTGATGCAGTACCAAGATTAAGAGATGAACATGTGAAACTTGCATAGGCAAACATTTAAGATGAATTAAATTTATGAATCAGCACATTTGCAATATTTGTAATTTCTCGATTTTTCCAATATATACTTCTTTTGCACCCTCTTTATAAAATCTACACAACAGTCAGCCTTTGTGGATGAAAAAGAAAAGCTGTTTATGGAACTCCTTAATCAGCAAGGTTCAAGGTTTCCTCTGCAATATCTTGTAGTTCTTTTGCATTATTAAATAAGCATTGAAAATGCAAGCATTCTAGCAAAATCAGTTTAACAACACTAAATGACCCTCCTACTCAGTACAGTTTCTGCAAGTCTCTGCCGAAAAGATTATTCTGCAGCTTCCAGCAGAAAAACATTCACTGAAAGCAGCAGACCTGGAAAGACAAGTTTCCCTCCTTCCACCACAGGACTAGAGAATTAAATGTAAAGCAAGGATAACCAAGGTGCAGTTGGTACTTCACAGATAACAAGTGTTTGAAGGACAGCAGTTCCACTGAATTCCCATGCATTTCCTATTTGTGAAACTGTCCATACCTTCCACTGGGGCAGGCGTAGCAGGCGTGGCACGTTAGTTAAGCACCCAAGAATCCAGGCAAGTTCTGCATGCTCAGGAACCTGGAAGTACAAAGTCAGAATCTATTTTAATCTTCTGCATTTATATGCATATTTTTGCAAAATCAATACAGATGAATAGTTTCGGAGATCAGAAAACCATTTATTTTTGCCTATTATGTTTTTCAGTAAGGTCAAGTGAGAAGCTAATGGAAAGCTTTGGACGCTGCATGGATCGAACGCACTACACTCAAGCAGCATAGCAAGGCTCTTGATCCTATCCACTCGTATCCTACAAAAGAAAGAAAATGCTTTGCCAATAACAGAATTAAATGTACACCTAAACTACCCAACTGCTAGCCACCGTGCCACAGCCTCCCTGTGCTTTGAGATAATATATTAATAGCTACAAAACCGCTTTGCCTTTCTCATTTCCAAGCCAATAAGTTACCCAAGCTTAATTTTTTCTGCATCAGGGCTCTGAATGCACTGATTTCCCTCAACTGTCCTCACCAGCCTCACCCATCCTCCCCGCCTGTGGTCTCAGGAGCCCCATTTAAGCTCAGGGCAGAGTGCTCCTAGCTCTTGCCTGAGCTACATTATGCTCCAAGAAGCCTGGCAGCATAGTAACCACAGGTCCTTCTCAGAAACTTGAGCTAACAGCCAGGGAACAAGAAGAGCTGGGCTGCTGCAGAAGGCTGTGGCTGTAGACAGGGACAAGCCAGGCAGGAACAGTTACCTCCCTGACCAGGACAATGTCCTGCAGTGTTTAATCAGGGCAGGGGTGGTGGTGGTGACAGTCCGGGGATCATCAGACCTAGCAAGGTAACCAGTCACATCTCGGATCAACCCAGGAAGCCCAGCGAGAAACTGGGGCAGCAGGGACAGGGTTGAGCACAGGTACACTCGGGTGCTTAGGTGAAGACCGTGGGCCTGAGCTTAAGTGGAGGTCCTGGGGCACTGGGCAGAAGGTGGAGGGTCCGGGTGAGGCTTCTCAGGGCTTTGGGTGCATCAACAGGTCTGAATGACCCCGACCTGTCTGCTAAAACAGGGGCAACAGCTGAAGCCCAACTACAGTACAGCCTGAACTGTGGGGAGGTCTGTCCCTCAGTTCTGCAGCCCTATCAAAACTCATACTGATCTGCGGGTGGAAGAGAAGGATCAGGCCTCCACGTACCCTTGGCTATGTGCGTGGTTTGAAAAGATGAGAGAGAAAAGAAGATCCCATTGAAGCTCATACAGCAAGCTCTTCATTCAACATTCTGGGGAAACTGCAGTGATAGCGGAGTTCTAATAGCTCCAGAAAGACATCAGACAGTCACTGTCCCCGCTGAGCTAAGAGGAAGACTTTCTACAGGCAGAGACAAGAAACGTGCTGTGCAACAACCTCTGCTGGATGAGCCCACGTTTGGCTTCTTTACAGACATTCTTCAGCTTTGCCATTTCCAATATTCATTTTAGGATCAGTAAAAGCAGCAAGCATTGCTGATGCATATGCTGGTCATTAATTAAATATTAATTAAGTCAATATACAATTAATCATAGAATTATAGAATGGTTTGGGTTGGAAGGGACCTTAAAGACCATCCAGTTCCAACCCCCCTGCCATGGGCAGGGACACCTTCCACTAGATCAGGTTGCTCCAAGCCTCATCCAGCCTGGCCTTGAACACTCCAGGGATGGGGCATCCACAGCTTCTCTGGGCAACCTGTCCCAGTGCCTCACCACCCTATGAGGGAAGAACTTCTTCCTGATATCCAATCTACACCTCCCCACTTTCAATTTACACCCGTTACCCCTTGTCCTGTCACTACAGGCCCTTGTAAAAAGTCCCCCCCAGCCTCCTTGTAGCCCCTTCAGGCACTGGAAGGTGCTATAAGGTCTCCCCGGAGCTTTCCCTTCTCCAGGCTGAACCCCCCCAACTCTCCCAGCCTGTCCCCGTAGCAGAGGGGCTCCAGCCCTTGGAGCATCTCCGTGGCCTCCTCTGGACTCGCTCCAACCGGTTGATATCCTTCTGATGTTGGTGCCCCCAGAGCTGGACGCAGCACTCCAGGTGGGGTCTCACAGGAGCAGAGTACAGGGGCAGAATCACTTCCCTTGACCTGCTGGCCACACTGCTCCTGATGCAGAATTACTATTACTAATTAATTAATTAATTACTACCTAATTAATTAATCAATCCTATTACTAAGTAATTAATTTACTATAAAATAACCATCAAAAGAAAATGGTGATCTATGTCCTGCCCTTTGCTTACGTGTTCGATTCACTCTGTTCAACACTGGCAGGGGTGCATGTTTAAGAGCATGCTAACCACCTCGAAGATGTTCAAAGCTTCATGGCTGCAACATGACGTAACAACCCAGATGGAAGTGTTTGATAGCACGTAAGAATTACTAGCACTGTTAATGGCAATTCCTTTGCTGTCACATTTTACATGTAGTCATTTCCTAGCGCACAGTCATTAGACTGTTTTGGTTGTCAATGTTTTATAGAGGTATCTGACCTCAAGACAACAGCGTGGCAGTTAGAGATGTGAAATATTCCAGGTTGATTGTCTTTCCCTTCTGCCTTTCCCACAGGCCTATTTTCTTTTTTCCTTTCTTCTTTCAATTTCCTCATGCTTATTTGACCTGAGATCTTCTGTGCACAGGACAAAGTGCAGCAAGATGCACCAAATGTACCTTCTGCAAGATACAAAGAGTAAACCGAACGTTATAGAAAATACTAAGCTCAAGACCCCAATTTCATTCTGAAGAATCACCATCTGGTTCAAAGTGGCTTCTCATTCCTTTCTTCTAGTCACGAATAGAGAGGAGATGGTGCTCTGTTGCACTTGTGTTGACAAGGACTCCCTTTAAAAGCTATGCCGTCATTGATCCAGCTCTGTCAGGCGTTGCTTCCACAGCCAAGGCTGCACGTGTGTTTCACTGCATCAGTGGCTTTGACATTACATCAGTTACCAAAACACCAAGTGATCGAAACAGCATTTGTTGAGTTTAATCTGCAGTTCTGGGTCCTATCAAGTTAGACTCACTTCTGATCCTCAAACACATAGAGTCCTTTTCCTAAGTAAGGCTGGAGTGGTGAATACCGTGAAGAAAAGCCTGATAAAAGGGGGAGAAAATATAAAAGAGTGCACAAAAGGGTAAAAATTTCAGTTGTAAAAAACTTCAGTCCTGGTGCCGAGTGAGTTAACATTCATCCCCCACACTGCAGTATGTTGGTCTCCGATTCAGGAGGTACTAGCCTTAACCCACAAATCATTTGTCAGACTAAACCATGGTTTAAGCTACTGTGTTTTACTTGGCAAGAGGGATAGGTAATTGCTGCATGTGGTTGGTCACTGTGCATCAGCTCAAATGTGGTTACTCATTAAGCTACAGTACTCCATCACTTTGATTGGATAACTGGAAGAAGTGAAGGCGTATATGATACCAGTAAAATAAATGCCCGGACTACTCTTCCTTTCTGGAACTGGCAATAGCAATGGATCACAATTAGGAGCAGCCGTTCTTTCAGACAAACTCAGTCAGCCTCTTGCCCAAGTCCATTTAAACTTCTGAGAAAATGTCATCATTAAACAACCAAAACATAAGAATGTAAGAAATAATATTGTAGCCTAGGACTCTGTTTCCAGGAGTAGCAACAAGAGATGGTATTTAGGGCAAACACATGAGCCTATCGCTTCCTACAGCATCTTCCCCTCATACTTCTCCAGCATCCACAACTGTTGTACTAGGGAATATCAGAAGGCATTGTTCCTGGCCCCTGTTAACATCCATGCTCTCCATGAATGCTCTGAACCTGCTGACACTGCCCACTTCACAACCACATGCAGCAACAAGCTCCAGAGGTTCAAACCTGATGTGTAAAGCACTTCCATGTATCGACTAAACTAGTTTTGAGTGCCACCTGTTTCTTGTATTGCACAATTCAGTGAACAATTCCACATTCAGTTTATCCAGTGCTTTTCCGATTTTGTAAACTTTGATTGCGTCTACAACTCAGCCTCTTTCTCTTCGAACTGAAGCGTCCCAGACTTCTAATTTTTTTCCTTTTAAGGCATCTGCTCTAGCCCTTGTAGCATTAATTCCCCTTCTTTGTATCCTCTCTAATTCACTACTTCCTTCTTGAGATGGCAGACACTAAAGCTCTTCCCAATATTCAAGATATGTGCAAAACATCACCTCTGTCTTGTTCTCAGTACCCTTCCTGGTGACATGGTGATGTTGATATAGTGCTGGTTTTTTTGGAAATCGCTTGCACTGACCCAGTGATTTCAGAGAATTGCCAGTGATGATTCCAAGACTTTTCTCCTGCATTGTGACTCCACTCAATACTGTTTGAAGAAAGGTTTGATTACTTTTACCTAGATGCTTTACTTTGCATTCAAAGCTCCTCTTCCAGTAATTTGCTCACTCACTGTTTTACGAGTCCTTTTGGAGTTCCTTTCCTTGGTATAGCAGTTGACTACCCAGAAGAACCTAGCATTGCCCACAAACTTCTGTTCACCATCTTCTTCAGGTCAAGAATGAAGATGCTGACCAGAATTGCTCCCAGCATGAGTCCCTGAGGGACGTGATTACTGACTGTACCATTTTAAAAAAAGTGATCACTATACCCTATTTGGCTTTCAAATTTAGTCAGCTGCAAGACTAGTGATGAACATTTCCTCCAATACATTTTTTTCAAAGTAAGAATTGATACAGAACCTTGTCAAAGGTTTTTAAAAAAATTCAAATCCAGGTATGCCCATTATCCATGTGCTTAATGACACCCTCATAGAGTTTAGTGAAACAGGGTTTCCCTTCAAAAAAACCACAGTGACTCTCCAAAGAGACTTACTCATGCACTCAGCATCCTATCCCCTGCTGAAGATTCTACTAGCCCCTCGGCACAGTGACCATCAGTGGTGGCAGACTGCACACTGTGGTCACCCGTTCTGCCATTTCACATCTGAGTTTTTTCCAGACTCCCAGCTGACTGCCACCTATCTGGTGTCTAAACGGTCTTTACCTAAGGTTCTGTAAATTTACAGTAAACTGACTCAGCATTGCTGATCTGCTGCTACCAAATGCATAGAGTATTCCCAATATATGCAATATTCCCAATATGTGCAGAAACCTCCCCAATACTTTCAGCAGCAAAGTCCAGTACCAAGCACTGAGACTTGCTCTTAGGGCCCCATCAACCCTGCATGTCTCTGACGTGTTGTGCCCACTGATCCCCTCAATGACCCCGTTTTTGATGCAAGACCATTTAGTTATCAGCTTAATCCTCTGCAGGGTGCTCCTCAAATTCTTTTTTAGCCCCCTTAATTTTTTTCTTTAAAATAAAGGGGACTTGCCAATTTTATATGCTTTCTTTTTTTTTTTTTTTCTTCTAATTTGGGTAAGTTTAACCTTCTGAAAATCTTTTCTTATGATCACATCCTAACTTATGGAACCATGGAAAGGGATTTACTGGACCAAAGTTTTCTTCATGAGTGGTGTCACACATTTAACTATTGGTTTTGTTGTTGGTATTTTAAAAAATATATTTATTTAAAAATTTTATTTATTTTAATACTTTAAAAAAAAAAAATCACAACCGCCAGGACAGTTATAGCTTTCTTGCTTTTAGTTTATTTATTTCAGACAATTGGACTTCATTTTGTCCTAGCTCCCTTTCTTGAAAGAGAACATTCACACACCTTATTTGCATGGTCTCAATTGGCCACACAGCTATAATGAGGTGCTGTTATTGAGAGTCCTCCACTAAGACATCCTGAACTACGTCCTGTGCATCACCCAAAAGCAAATGTTGAGCTAGGAAGCATAATTTATTGCATCCAAAAATCTTATCTGTATGCCTCATCCTGATAAAGGCTATATTTGGATTGTTGAAGGGTAATACTATTGCTCTCTCTACTAAATTTGCAGCTTATCTCATCTCACTTAACATCTCGTTATCACCATCATTTTTATCAGTGAGTCAGTAGTACAGTTCTAGTTAATGCGTTTTCTGTGAGATGGTGGTATCTTCACAGGCAAGGATTTTTATTTCTGCACAGTATTATGGAAAAGAGGCAATCCCTCCAATAAATTCAAACAATGAAATGAAACAGAGATCAAACATCTCATCTTTGCATCAACCTGTCGAATGATTTTCAGTTGCTTCCTAGCTAGCATTTATGATGCCATGGCAAGGAAGGGCCTTTGTCACTATTCACACAACTGTCATTAAAAAGAATAGGACTGTCAGAGAGGTCTTTTGCTTACTTTGTAAAAATGTTTTTGTTTTTAAAAGGAGTTCATGCGAAATCTAACTACAACTCTAGGAAATAAAAGTATATAGAGTTCTGATAAATTAAGGTTATTCTGTGTACACTTGAAGCAGTAAAGAACTTAATTTGGTTTGTATTTTAGAGTCTGACAACAGAAGGACCCTCTGGAGCTATAGTGTAGTTCAGGAACACCTCACCTTCCTGGAAGAGAACAGATGATAATAAGCTTAGCTCTTCTCCAGTGAAGACATTAGTTTCTCAGCAGTGCTCTCTCCCTCAAATACCCCAGTGTAAAAATACTACAAAATGCAGAAGAACAGAATTACATCTCCAGTGAGCAAAACTCACAACCAGTGACGGTTCTTCAACTGTATGTCAAACTAACTTCCACAAATGTCACAAACACTGGTACTCCGAAACCAACCAGCTAATCCATTAAATCCTTCATGTCAACTCCAGCTACTTATCACAGAATCATCACAGAACGGTTTGGGTTGGAAGGGACCTTAAAGACCACCCAGTTCCAACCCCCCTGCCATGGGCAGGGACACCTTCCACTAGACCAGGTTGCTCCAAGCCTCATCCATCCTGGCCTTGAACACTTCCATGGATGGGGCATCCACAGCTGCTCTGGGCAACCTGTCCCAGTGCCTCCCCACCCCCTCCGGGAAGAACCTCTTCCTGATATCCAATCTAAACCTCCCCACTTTCAATTTAAACCCATTACCCCTTGTCCTGTCACTACAGACCTTTTTGTGCCCTGAAAGAACATAATAGCCTGTTTTAAATAAAAACATTATTTTCTCAGGAAATATTTCTTGCAGCTTGGCTGAAAATATGTGGAGGACTAACAGCCTTGTATGTCCTCTATTGTTTCCCTTACAAAGCCAACTATTTCCCACTTAGCAGTTTTCACAAAAAAAGCTGAAGTTGCATACAGTGAATCTCCCTTTTTAAACAGCCCAAATGACACTCATTGCTCTTGTTGGTAAATACATGAAGTTTCCCTCTTTTTTTCCTGCTCTGTGCTCTCGCCCACTTCAATACAGTTTTCTTTCCTAATCTGTTACAAGTCTGTAAAAAACACCAATATTTTTCAAAGGCTTGAGGTGATCATCTCTCTGCTATTACCAGTAACACATTTCCTACTTCAATTTCCATTGCATTAAGCATCCCCCACAACCTGGCTTATGACTGTCATGGAGGAGTGGAGGGCACCTCACTCGAAAGAGAGAAGCAGCAGTATGTTTTATTGTGGTAAAATGATAATTTGACAGAGTTCAGTAAACCTGATGGACTTTAACAAAGTTTAACAGTGGTTTGCCAGAGTTCAGTAAGTTTGATGGCAATGTTCACCTTATTAATTACTGCATGGAAGAAACATACTAAGGAAAATTGAGTTACAATGATTCACACAGAGAACGGAGATGCAAAAGGGTAAGGAAGACCCTCTTGTAAGGAAGACTTCCAGGGATGGGGCATC
>NW_010247073.1:441-1053 GCF_000690775.1 Eurypyga helias | reverse complement strand
GCGCGGAGGGGACGTGCTTGAGTTAGCCGTTAACACTGCATCAGTCCCCCTGCGTCTCTGCTTGGGGGCGGCCGACGCCATAAGATTCGTTTCCTGCCCCCCTCCCGCCCGACTTCTTGCTCTTCCAGCTTTTGTTTTCAGCGGTCTTAACCCCGCGCCACCGCGGCGTTCGCTCAAAGGGGCGTTCGGCTGAGCTTCACCCAGCGGGGGCTGCTTCTCTGAAAGGAACAGAGCCTCTGGGCCTCCTGCAGAGCTGCGAGGGGTCTGCGGGGCCGGGCTCCGCTCTGGGGGGACGTGTCCTTACGGCGTGCTGGGCCGGAGAGCCAGATCAGCTCACGCCTTCAGCCTCTGCCCAGGGACGGGTAGGGAGCGTTCCCGTGGCTGGCGCCCTGCTCCTCCTCCTCGCCTTTCCAAAGAGACGGTCTCAAGACTTGAGACACCCAGCTATGTCCAAACCAAAGGGGGTTGCGTGCTGATGATCTCCCCATCCAGGGGCTTTCCTTGGGTGGGGCCGCGGTGCCGGCGGCAGCTTCGCGATTCAACCCTGCCCCTTCTCGTGGTGGAGAGCGAGGTCGTGCTCGTGCCTGTGGCGTGTGGATGTAACCTGGCTCG
>NW_010247073.1:0-355 GCF_000690775.1 Eurypyga helias | reverse complement strand
GAGACGGGCGCGTTTGCGCCCCGTGCGCTCCCCTCCTGGCCCGGCTGCTCGCGTGTGGAATTGTCCTTGTGTGCTTTGTCGTGCTCTCGCCCTTCCGCGGCGGATTTTGTTAAAAGCTGAAGCCGAGCCATTCCATAAACGTCATGGTCAGTGTTTTTCTGTCTGGGGGAGAGAGGTGGGGCTGGGATACAAGTCTGTGTGAATAAATCATCTTAAAGTTTGCGTCTCTCTCTCCCTCCTTCCCCTCCAGTCAAAGGGTGGGGGGCTCTACTCCCTCTTCAGAGGGGCGTTAAATCCTACATCTGCCTTCAGATCAGAGGCTGGGCTGCCGGGGGCGATGGAGAGGGCCCTGCCG
>NW_010247072.1:0-3611 GCF_000690775.1 Eurypyga helias | reverse complement strand
AAAGGTCATCTAGTCCAACCCCGCTACCACAGGCAGGGAAACCTTCCACTATATCTGTTTGCTGAGAGTCCTGTTCAGCTGTTTCCAGGGTTGAGGCATCTATCAGCTCTCTGGGAAACCTGTTTCAGTGTCTCACCACCCTCACTGTAAAAAATTTTTTCCTTATATGTAGTCTAAATCCACCCTCTTTTAGTTTAAGGGGGTACCTATGTTACCTCTTGTCCTGTCACTACAGGTCCTGCTAAAAAGTTTGTCCTCATCTTTCTTATATGCCCCCTTAAAGTACTGAAATGCTGCAATAAAGTCTCAGACCTGCACAGCCCCAGCTCTCTCAGCCTGTCCCCATAGCAGAGCTGCTCCAGCCCTCTGAACATCTCCGTGGCCTCCTCTGGACTCGCTCCAACCAGTCTATATCCTTCTGATGTTGAGGGTTCCACAGCTGGACGCAGCACTCCAGGTGGGGTCTCACCAGAGCAGAGTACAGGGGCAGAATCCCCTCCCTCGACCTGCTGGCCACACTTCTCTGGATACAGCCCAGGATACGGGTGGCTTTCTGGGCTGCCAGCGCACGCTGCCGGCTCATGTCCAGCTTTTCATCCACCAGTACCCCCAAGTCCTTCTCCTCAGGGCTGCTCTCAGTCCCTTTATTCCCCGGCCTCTATTGATACCAAGGGTTGCCCCAGCCCAGGGCTTCACACTTGGCCTTGTTGAACCTTATGAGTTCATGGTTCCACTTCTCCAGCTTTTCCAGGTCCCTCTGGATGACATCCTGACCCTCAGGCCCACTTGATCCCACTATGTCATCACTGAAGTACTGGTCCCAGTGCAGACCCCTGAAAGACACCACTTGTCACCAATCCCCACCTGGACATTGAGCTGTTGACCACTACCCTTTGGATGTGGCCATCCAACTAATTCCTCATCCACCCAAAAGTCCGTCCATCAAATCCTTATCTCTCCAATTCAGAGAGAAGGATGTTGCAGGGGACTGTTTCGAAGGCCTTGCAGAAGTCCAGATACACAACATCTGTAGCTCTTCCCCTGTTCACTGATATGGTCCCTCCCTCACAGAAGGCCACTATGTTGGTCAGGCAGAACTTGCCCTTGGTGAAGCCATGCTGGCTGTCTCAAATCTCCTCCCTGCCTTCCATGTGCCTTAGCACAGCTTCTATGAGGATCTGTTCCATGATCTTCCCACACTCAGAAGTGAGGCTGACAGGTCAGTAGTTCCCAGGGTCCTCCTTTCTACCCTGTTTAAAAATTGGTGCAATTCTTCCCTTTTTCCAGTCCCCAGGGACTTCACCTGACTGCCATGACTCTACAAATATCATGGACAGTGGCTTGGCAACTACATCAGCCAATTCCCTCAGGAGTCTGGGATGCATCTTGTCTTTCTTTGATCTTCCTTTTCAGGCTGACATACCTGTAGAAACCCTTATTATTCTTTGCATCCCTTGCCAAGTTCAGCCGAGTGGATCCTTGACCTTTGTGACCTAACATCCCTGCACAGTTGGGCAACATCCCTATACACTTCCCAGGATACCTCTCCCTGCTTCCACTGCCTGTGCATTTCCTTCTTGCCCTTTAGTTTGACCAGCAGGTTTTGGCTCAGTCATGCAAGTCTCTTGACTTCCTTTCCTGATTTCTTACACCTAGGGACTGAGAGCTCTTGTGTTCTATAGAAAGCATTCTTAAAGATCTGCCAGCCCTGTTCTGCTCCCTTGTGCCTGATGACAAACTCAGACCCAAGGGGTCCTATTAACTAACTCCTTGAAGAGCTGGAAGTTTGCTTTCCTAAAATTCGGGGTCCTGACTTTACTCTTTGCCTGACCCTTATCCCTCAGGACTGTGAACTCCACCAGTGCATGATCACTACAGACCAGGCTGTCTCCAATCTTGATGTCTCTAATTAGCTCCCTTGTGTTGTTGACCAACAGGGCCAGCATTGCATCCCCTCTGGTAGGGCTGTCTATTACGTGGCTTAAGAAATTATCCTCAGTTCATTCCAGGAGTCTCCTGGATTGCCTATAGCTTTCTGTGCTACTTTTCCAGCGGGTACGGAGGTGGTGGAAGTACCCCAGCAAGATGAGAGCCTGTGAGCGTGATGCCTCCTGTAACTGGAGTAAGGCAGCTTTGTCAACAGGCTCCCCTTTTTTTGAGCAGCCTGTGGTAGACACCGACCACAAGGTTCCCTTTCTTGACTTGTTCTCTGGCTCTTACCCAAAAACTTTCAACCTGCTCATGGCTCTTTTTCGGAGACAGCTCTTCACAATGTACCATTTATTGATGTGGATGGCAACCCCCCACCCTTTCTTCCTACTGTCCCTTCTGAACAGCCTGTAGCCATCAGTAGGCACACTCCAGGCATGGGATTCGTCCCACCAAGTTTCAGTAATGACAACTAACTCGTAACTTTCTAACAGCACGGTGGCTTCCAGCTCCTCCTGTTTGTTGCCTGCTCTGCGTGCATTGGTGTAGAGGCACTTCAGCTGGGCTGTTGGTTGTGTCACCTTCTTAGAGGAATACCCCTTAACTCCTTTGAGGTATTTAACTGGTGTTTCCCTGTTGGCTCCTATTACCTCAGGAGCCCCTGGCTCATCTTTGTAAGACTTTGTGTGCTGCCGTGTAGCCAGCAATTCACAGAGCAACAGGCCAATGGCGCCACTAGCATCTCATCCCTCTAACCTTGGCATGTCGTCTACAGCTTGTCATGGGCAAGCCTGATATTATCCCCCTCACCCTTCAAGGCTATTTTAAGGCTTTGTCAATGAACCCCACTAGCTTGTGAGCAAAGACCCTCCTCTCTCTTTGAGAAAGGTGAATCCCATCTGACGCCAAGAAGCCTGGTGCAGTGTAGGCCATCCCATTATCACAGAACTATTAATTATGTTTGTGCTTTTGTCTAGGCTTTTCTCTCTTGCAGGTGTCTCTAATAAGTTTCAAACACTGCCATTCTGCTAGTGTGCTTGCGAGGAGGTGTACACGCATTTTTCTCTATTATTTTATCTGGAAATAGAGCAATGTCAGATAAACTCTGCCTTTTCTATCTGTTCCCCTCCAGTGAGCTGCTGAGACCTTTCTGACAGACCTTTTGTGCCCAAGTCCCTCGAGCGCTGTGCCTCATGCTCGCTCATACACTTCAGTGGCTCTTTTCAATGGCCTCTGCACATGATTGTTCCAGTGGGATGTGCGCAGATTCATGTAACTAGCCTTGACCTGCTTTGGAAGGGAAAAGAAGAAACAATGGTGAAATCACATGAGTAAGTGTGGTGGACTGACCCTGGCTGGAGGGCAGGTGCCCACCAAAGCCGCTCTGTCACTGCCCTCCTCAGCTGGGCAGGGGAGAGGAAATACAAGGAAAGGCTCATGGGCCAGGGACAGGGAGGGATCACTCACCAGTTACCATCATGGGAAAAACATATTCAACTTGGGAAATTCTATGAAATTTAATCTAATTTACTGCCAATCAAAATCACAAGTAGCTAAAACCAATTCTTAAAACACTCTCCCCCCACCCCTCCTTTTTTGCTGGGCTCAACTTTACTCCTGATTTCTCTATCTCCTCCCCCCAGGCGGCACAGCCGATGGGGAATAGGCGTTGTGGCCAGTGC
>NW_010247071.1:0-4706 GCF_000690775.1 Eurypyga helias | reverse complement strand
TTGACTCAAGGACTTTGGCTCACAGAACAGCTTTAGCATGCTTCAAGGCCCCTTCACAGTGTATCCTTGAGTGTCAGGGCAATAAATCATCCCTACCGAACAGCTTAACAATAGTACCTAGTCAGGGACCTTAGCTCCGATCCATATTACACATGATATAACCACAAAATCTGTTCAGCTCCAGTTGAAATCAGTTAGGTTCTTCTTTCTTTGGATGACCTGTTCTCCTTTTCCCCTACACATTATTTGAGACAGGTTAATATTAACATAGTGATTTTCAAAAGATGGAGTTTATGGTGGTAACAGATTGTGCATATATAATCCTTTAGACATAAACCATTGACCAATTCTGGGACTAGGACTGGATCCAGATGCACCCAGACTCCTCTCTGAGAAGGAGTTTAGGAATCAAGTGGGTCCTTTCTGAATCTCATGACTCAATGGGAGGGTCTCCCTGACCATTTTGTCTGACCCTGTCCTCTATGCAGTATATAATCCAGTGTACCTTGCCATTGAATCTTGTTAAACCACTGTCACATCTACCATTGAACTTTGTTAACTCACTGTCTTATATCAATAAACATATTGCTGCTTCTCTCTTGAGAGTGAAGTGCATCACTCTATCTGCGACAAATTGGCATAGTCGGCAGGATGGCAAGCAGTATCACTGATTATTTATGGAGGCATGGAGTAAATCCAAGTCCCAAATTCTGAGAATGGGGTCATGACAATTGGCATAATTAGGAAGTCGTTGAAGACCACTTAAAAGCTATTAGGGGCCACACAAAGGATGGAAAAGGGAAAGGAGTTATGTGCAAGATGCTAGGTACTTGTTCGGAAGCTGCATATCAAGAAATAAGAAGAATAGAAATAAGAAGGAGCAAGTCCTAGAGAAGGAAATAGAGGGTAGAAAGGCAACTGAGTTATTGCCATCTTTAAAAATTGAACAGCTGCAAAAACAATTACAGGAAGAAAAGGAAAAGACAAAAGTTGGGAGAAAAGGTCGAAATGATGCTTATACAGGCTCCCCACCCCCCTGACATGGTACAGATTGGGAAACTAATAGTATCCTCTGAAGATTGGGATGGAGATATCTGGGGTGATCGGATGACAGCGAGCCAGAAGATAATGATCCTTTGTTCTCCACAAATCCTCCTGAATATGAATCCAGACCTGTTGTTAAAACAGAAAGAGCTGTAGGACCTCAGGGTGGTCATCTGTGATATACTACGTAAACCATCCCCTGGAATCTGTTGAACTGACAAATTTGCAAGAAAGATATAGAGGAAAAGCAGGTGAAACTGAAACTGAATACTCGGGGTGAGTATGCCTAAGTGGCGGCGACTGAATACTGTTGAGTGAGGACAAAGCAAATGTCTATTGGGTTCCAGGAGTTTTCTTAAATTTAGGACCTGACCCGCCAGATACATCCAGTTCTTTCACTAGCCGAGCAGCTTCTTGGGCTGGGAGAATAGACACAATGGAGCGAGGTGAACCCTCCATAATCCCCATTAAATCCCTAAATGAGCTCTCTACAGTGGTCACAAAAGCTGCTTGAATACAAGCCATGCACCAGCAGAGGACCCCATGATCTCCTACTATCTGCTACAGTAGATTTCACAATGTTAAAACCACATTAGATTAGAGGAGCCCCTGCAATTCTTAAACTCTATCTAGTTGCAAAATGGGATGAGATTAAAGGAGATACTGAATATAATAAAAAACAGGACAATAATGCTCCTAAGTAACTCCCTACATGGGCAGAATTAATGCACGAAGTTCTTAACTACAGCTGTGAAATGGGCTGGGATGAATGCACCAGCTGAAAAACAAAACCTGAAGCCCCAGAGAGGAGATCACAAAGTAAGACCCGTGAAATGGGGGACAGAAACTAGACCAAGAAACAAATTTAAAAATCTGCAAACAGAGCCTCGAGAATGGAGGAATAAATTAAGGAGGAATGAATTATGGAGGCATGCATCAGCCTTAGGCATTCCCAGAGCTGCAATTCAAGGCCAGCCTACTGGCATTATTTTGAGTCTTGTCAAAGTAATCCAGAGAGGAGATAAAAGTGAAAGGAAGGAGTGTTTCAACTCCTCTGGAGCCAGTCCCCAGAAAGGGAGATAACTCCTTCCTCTCCCTCAGGGAGGAACTGCAGGGCATGAAGCAAAAAAAACAGGTTTTTTTTTGTACAGTAGGCAATTGGGCTTGCCTGTCTGGAAAGTGTAACCTTATCAGTGGATAAGTGATGATGGCCCTTACATTTTAATTCCAGTTGGTCCTCAAGGACAACTGATGAAGTTTTTAATAGATACAGGAGCACAAATTTCAATACTAATATAACAAGATGCCGAGAAGCTGGGCGTGCAATCCAGATGGCAAAGAGTTAAGACTACCAGTGTGAACGGAGCGAGTGCTGTGTGTCAAACTGCCGAGGTCAATTTATGGCTCCCAGGCAAGAAGCGCAGGGCAACTACTCCTTTGCAATTAAAGGTCACCATGAAAATATTTTAGGTTTTGATGTTTTAAACATTGAATGGCAGTGGGTGGTCCTTAGGCTCAAACATCGATCCCAGCCCTGGTAGAAATCAGGAGGTGACAGTGCATGTATTTCACACAGGCCCTGCACTCCCCAATACGAAAATTACAAATGTAACGCAATATCCAATTTCTGCTGCAGCACGGAATGGAGTTTCTGAAGTCATAGCTGGTTTGGAGAAAAGACAAATTATCTCCAGAACCCACTCCCCACATAACTCACCTGTCCAGCCTGTTCGGATGCCAGGCAGGAGGTGTTGTTTAACAGTTGATTATCAGCACCTCAATGCTAATCCAGCCCCACAGTTACCGAAAAGTAACGAAGAAAACTCTCTAAACCAAATGATAGTTTAGAAAGCCTGCATTGGTTTATTGCAGTGCTGGGTGCATGGGGGATATCTCCACCTAGCATGCACACCAGACAGAGTTCTTTGAGCTGCATTTATACACAAAACCTTTAGGTCCAGTAATTTTCCAATTCCTCCCCCTTTACAATGACTGGTGATAGGAACAACAGTTTCGTGTCTTTACAAAAGAAGCCTGTGCACACCCAGGCTTAAGACAAGGAACAAAAGAAGCCTGTGTGAACTCAGACTTAAGATAAGAAAGAATATTGAAACTACAATTCATATTGATTCCTTGAATATGTAAACTACCTGAATATCTGGAATACCTAAATGACATTATCTCTTGAATGTGTTAAACCACTTGAATATCTGGAATATCTAAATGACATGAATTTCTTGAATGTGTCAAATTAGCATCTTGTCTCGAATGTCTTCACCTCAGCCAATGGGGAAATGAGGAGGGTCTCTTGCAGTTGGGAAAAGTAGGATAAAAGGGGGCTGCATCCCTCTGTAGGTTGAGAGACCCCACAGGAATACGTCCTGTGGTCTCTCCCTTTATTCAAATAAAATTTTATTATTATTTTTTAACAGGACTCCTCTGTCTCCTTTGTGAATACTGACTCCTGGTAGCATGATTTTCTGTACAAATGGGGGCTCGTCCGGGATCCTTCCACCTTCCAGGCATGGTGGGCGATGGACGGGACTGATGGCACGCCTCACCAATATTTGGGTGATCAGCTGCCCTTCGATGTCTGCCAGCCCTGCATGACTGATTGGGTACCCAAGACTGTTCGGAGACAGATGAGTAACAGACCGGGGTGGGTCTGTGAGGGGTGACCAGAGGGAAAAGGGTAAGTAAACAGGCAGTGGGCCTGAAAATAAAGGGAAGGTTCTTAGGGACAACCAAGGGGGGTGAAAAGAACCACACCAGGTGCTAAGCCGGGGATTGGGGACCTACAGGCTGGGCACTCCGCTCGTTTGGTATAAGGGAGGACGCTTCCTTGCAGCTTTGGTAACAGGCAATGGGCCCGGAAACAAAGGTTGTGGTTTGCTGGTTGCCATCCCGTCAGACGCAGCAGGAAACTGTGCAGGGCTTGGCTAAAGAACTATCTTAGGAGCTTGAATCCCCTCTAGATAGTTATATTGGAGGTCTGGATAATGCCTGGGTTGAAAGGGATTTGAGTCTCCATCTGGTCTGTGATCATTTGGTCCTTTGGAATTTGTTTTGTTATACTGGAACATGATTATCGGATCTTGATTATTGCTCTGGTGTATAAATCTAGGTTCATTGTATGGATTTTTGTGTATTAATTGGATATCACTCAGAATTTAAGCCCAGCTGCCCCCAGCCCCTCTGATTTCTGAGGATAAGCTGGAATGAAAAGGGGTTTACTTTCTGCCAAATTTCTTAAACTATTGTGTGGGACACTTCGGCTGGTCCGAGGGATCGGAATGCAAGCTTAACATTGACCTTGAGCAGATAACCGTGTACCCTTGAAGAGTCTGGAAAGTCCCGAGAAGAGCTGAGTGAACAAGATCAAGGAACTGCCTCCGCAAGTAGAAGTTTATCGAAGATGTAACAAATAACCGTGTACCCTGGAAGAGTCTGGAAAGTCCCGAGAAGAGCTGAGTAAACAAGATAAGGAACTGCCAGACCGCAAAGAGAGGAAGCTTATCAAAGTTACAACACAGAAAGAGTCATCCAATCATGAACTGTTGATCTTTGGTTGAACCAATTATATATGGACACATATTCATAAGAAATATATAAAAGGGCTTGTTTAAACAATAAAATCGGCCTTTTGGCTTTTGTGCACAATT